>NC_059489.1:1225560-1262284 GCF_018139145.2 Gymnogyps californianus
GAGTGGGGGGACAGGCCCTGGCAGAGCCCACATCACACACACACACACAACCCCCCCCACACACACACCCACACACACACCCACACACACCCCGAGCCCCGTGCAGGGGGCGAGGGGGCACCGGGGGAGCCCCACGCCCGGGCCGGGCCCCGCAGCGGGGACACCCGGGGGGGCCGGGTTGGGAGCGGAACGAAGGGGCAGTGGCGGCGTGGGGAGGGGGGACGGCTGTGGCCGTGGCACCGAGGCAGAGCGGGGGACAACTGTGGCTGTGGCACCGCCCCGCCCCACCCGGCCTAGGAACTCTTGCGCGGCGGAACGCGGGCGCCGGGGTGCGGGGCCCGGGCGGCGTTGGCACAGGCGGCGGGCCGGGCCCGGGAGGCGGCGGGCCGGAGCGGGCCGGGGCGGACAAGGCGGAGCGGAGCGGGCTGGACCGCAGCGGGCAGGGCCGGGCCGGGCCGGTAGCTGGGCGGCGAGGCGAGCCCCGGTCCCCGGCGGGCAGCGCCATGGCGGAGACGATCGTGAGTGGGGCCGGGCGGCGGCGGCGGCGGCGGCGGCCGGGGGGAGGGGCGATGAGGCAGCAGATTCCTGTGGGGCGGCGGGGCCGGGCCGCGCTCACCCCGCCCGGCAGGACCGCACTGGGCCTCCCCGGGACCGCGCCGGCGTCTAGGGACGGGGCATCCCGCCGGGAGCCGACCGGGAGCACAGCACTCCCGGGGCCGAGCCCAGCCGGGGCTGCCGGTGTCCGGGCCGGGCAGCCCCCCCGCCCCCCCCAGGAGCGGTGCCGTGAATGGATTCCCTGTGCTTTTGCCTCAGGGAAATGCCCCCTCGGAGTGTGTGGGGTTTGGGGACCGTGACCCCGGGTCCCGCTCAGCCCCGGGTGGGGAGGTCTCGGGGGGAAGGTGCCCGATCTCGGCCGGGGTGCCGGCATCACCGGAGAAGGGGCTCGTCGGTACCATAAAGGTCTCCCGCTCCCATCAGGCTGGGCTTGCTCCCGTGCTGAAAGTTGGGAGAGCCTAAAAGGGTTCCTGCGAGGTAATGCCGGGACACCGGCAGCCTCCCGTGTCCTCCCGTGTCCCTCCGTTCAGCGCGCACGCTGCCATCCTGAACGTGGCTCTGCGCGACGTGACCGTGCTCTTCAGAGCGGCTTCAGTCACCTCTCTGGTCCACGGCAGCGTGAGGACGCTGATGTTTGTGCTTGCTACTTCCCTGCCAGTATGTGAAGAATTATCCCTGGCTTTTTCCCCCCAAAACCGCCGTTTTTTCCCATCTCTGACTTCAGGTTGCAGCAAAACTGCTGTTCGTTGTTTCACAGGAATAACCTGAGCCTTGTGGCTCCTCTCCTCGTCTTTTCATTAGCGATGGAAGCTGCACGTCAGTAATGCGGGTTGAAACATAACGACAGCACAGGTGCCCATTAGCACCAGTTAGGCCAGTGTTTGTGTGTAGGCACCGAATAAATCGCTCCGGGGGAAGCTCTGATTCACCTTCCTTCTGAAAGTTTAATTCCGCGTCTGAGGTCAGAGCTTTGACAAAAAAAGCAGCGTTAGCGTTTTTCTCGGTGCCAACTTCTTGCCATGCCTCGTGCGTTGGGGAAATTCATCCTGCAGCGTGCAAACGTCGGTCCAGTGCTGCCCTACCGAGAGCAAATTACTTCCTTGTGCCTTTGCACGCCCTTTTGAAGAGCAGCGTTAAAAGCAGGAGGGAGGAGCGGTGGGGATGGTCTGCGTCGTGCGCGTGAAACTTCCAGCGTGGCTTCAGCAGGCTGCGAGCGCGGGGTGGGCTCCGTCCCCCCCGTCACTAACTCGGGCTGTCCTCTTAACCCCGCAGATAATCCGCGTGCAGTCGCCGGAAGGGGTGAAGCGCATCACGGCCACGAAGCGAGAAACGGTGGCGACGTTCCTCAAGAAGGTAGCCTGAGCTTCTCTGCGCCTTCCCTGCTGGCCTGCGGGACGAGGCAGGGCTCCTGCGGCTCAGCCTGCGCCGCGGCTCTCTCTTCACGGGAGATACGCGCTTCACCTCGCTGGGCAAAGGCGCTGACGGCAGCCAGGATCGGCGCGCCTTGTGGAAAACGGCGTTTTTATTGGCGTAGCTAAAAGCAGTTTTCTCATTGCTGTTCCAGAGGGGAAATAACAAAATTAAAGAAGAAAACTCATTCAGCTTTTCAGCTGGAGTTTCCTGGGGTGGGAGCTTTCCTGGGGGAGGACACGTTTTTAGTGTTGTCCCAAAGAAATGGCAGCTGGGGAAGCGGAGGCTGACAACGACACGGGAAAGCTGTTTGATAGTCAAAGCCTGCTGCAAGGGACCGGCCTCTTCAGGCATGATCCAGTTGCAACTCAGCTGCTTGATTTGCGCTTTGAATATCATTTGAATGTGCTTTGTGTGCCACTGGTTTTCCAACATGGTTTTGGAGAGAGCAAGGAAGGAATTAAGGCGAGATTTGAAGGCGATGTGAGAGCCTCCGGGCTCTCCCAGAAAAGGTTTCCGCCCTGGGATGAGGAGAACACACAGAGTGTCGGAGTTGTTAAATTTGGAGTTGGCTGTAGCTTGTTCTTTGGTCTGATGCAACTGCTCAGTATTTAAAGTTTGCTATTTAGGAGCGAGCAGTTTTCTGTTTCCTCCCCTCCTGGAACTCCGCTGTAACCTGGAACTGTCAGATTAGGATTTCTTTGCTTCATAAGAGAAGTACTGTGTGTTCCTGTGCCTGAAGGGCCGTTCTTTTAGTCAGCTACATTTCCTTTCCCCCTGCGAGGGGGAAGGGGAGCAGACTGAAGCCTTCTGCTGCTTGTGAGTCATTTGCTTTGTTCGAAGCTCGGGCCCAGACCATGACAGCAATCCCCACCTGACCAAGCGAAAATCCTGATGGATTTCAGGGCTGGGTCAGAGACGCCCGCTGCAGTCTCTGAACAGTCTCGCCCAGGGAAAAAAAGCATTGCTTTCAAAATGTCTGGAACCTGTGCAAAACAAGCTGCTCAGTTTCAAGGGTTCATATTACCCGAGGCAGTGTGGAACAATCGTGCTTGCAACCACTTGCCGTCGGAACAAAAGCATCGGCACTCACTAAAATTGCCTGTTGATCTGGGGAAAGCTATATCCTCTTGCTGAGCTGAATACAAGAAATGTTTGGGTTTCTTTCCTGATACAGGGTGTGCTTGAAAGAGAAAAGTTGCAGATTTTACCACCTAAGATCTGTGCGTATTAATAACTGCGGATTTTAACACTGAAATGTTAATCCATATGGTGGATTTCGTATTTAGCTAGATAGCTGTAATTAGAGAGGCATCGGATTGCTTCTTCTGTGCTAGCAATTAACTTAGATCTCCTCCTTGACGACTCCAGAGAAGCTGCAAAAGAAGTGTGCAAGAAAGCACGTTTCAGAGTGGTAAGGGCCTCGATAATCTTCTCTGTCTTTTGTAGCACATCCTAGGTAAGAGTACTAAACAAGTAAACTCTCGGGTGCGTTCAGGTTGGAATCGAGTTAGGAGCTAACTCGAGCATTTTGTTAATGTGTGGTGGAATTTGCCTCCCCCCCCAAAAAAATCGGTGAAGTCTGTGGCCTGACGAGCTAACGTTTCACTCTGGCAGGCGTAACGCAGGAGACGAACCATTTGAAAGCCGTGCTTCCATTCAGACGGCAGGTCACTTGCTGCTACAAATGGCAGCGAAGCTGACCGTAGAGAAACTGCTTTCCGGGACTTTGCTCATGTGACAGTTCTGTTTGTGGCTTCTTAGATTTGTCCTGTGTGCAGTCACTGTCTCTGAGCCCTACCAAAGCCGCAGAGAGATGTATTTAATAAAAATAAAGGCTATTAACTTAAGAATTTAGGAAGAAGCTTGTCGCCTAGAGAAACTTTCAACGCCACTTTTAAAGTGATGATGTTTTTAACTGGCCAAATGTGAAAATTGCTATTGCTTTGAAGAGGCATTTGACTGATTAAGAGTAAAGCAGCCTTAAACTGAACTGGTGAGAGGATGAGTGGGGAAAAAACGTGCCTGGGGACTGAGAGGGGGTTATTGTGAGGGTAAGTTCCGTCAGGAGAAAAGAGGCAAATGGAGAAAAACAGAAGGGAGAACAGCGGGAAGAGCTTGAGTGAAACTCCTGTAGCAACTGGTAGGCGAAAGCGGAGCTGAGCGCAAAAGATCCTCAGAGGGGAAGGTCTGGACCGAGGAATTCTGGTGATAGGAAGATGAGAATGACTTGGCTGGTGTGTGCTGGAGCGAGAGAACTGGGATAACGGAGAAGATAGTTTCCCCCCTCTAGTCATGACAGCGCTTGCCTGGATTTAGATAAAATACTGCATTTATGTTGTGAGAGAGACACGTTCTGTTTAAGTTGCTTTTTTTTAATAGATTGCTTGTGTTACTGAGCGCTTCTATTTTTCTCAGTTATCCTGCGCTCTTCAGAAATGCGGATGAATTCAGCTAAAGTTTTGCAATAGAAGTTCCCTGGACGTAGCGCTGGCTCTGAGCAGCTTTCAGCATCTGACCGGGGGTATGAGGTATCTTAAACCTTGTCATTCTTCTCTCTCTTTCAGGTTGCAAAAGAATTTGGTTTCAGGAATAATGGGTTTTCTGTCTACACCAATAGAAACAGGACAGGAGAGATCACAGCGTCACAAAACAAATCCCTCAACTTACTGAAAATCAAGTGAGTCCTGACAGAGCGCGCTGTGGGCGGAGGGGGGGCTTGGTACAGCGGGGCGCCTCTTCTCTGAGCTTACCTGAACTCTTCCCTCCGAACTGGGCAGCAGCAGGCAACATCACGTTACGGCAGTCCTAAGCTTTCAGCTGTCGCTCACCAGCTACTTGAAGGGGCAAGCTTGATTGACGTGCCGAAACGGGAGTGATCAAACTGACTGCGTGCGAGGCTGTGGCAGCCGTTTCTTAGGTCGCTTCTTGCGTTGTGTTTGCTTGGTGTGGTGAGGCAGCAACAGGCCTCCTGTTTGCTCCCTTACAGCCTGCAGCAAGCTCCCTCATCCCTGCTTTCACTCACGCTCTCCTCTTTTTTTTTTCTGCATCTGTGCCAGAGTCTGATAGTCCCCCGTGCAGAAGCCAAGGTTCCTGCCTTCTGTAGCCAGGAGCCTGGGGAGATCAGAGGTGCCAAATGGTGCCATCGCTTCGTGTTTGGTTGGGAATGCCTTCATTCTGTTCGTGTCAAGAATAATGTTAAACTGGTTAAAAATACAAGAGCTGTTGCCACTGCGTGCAACTTGTCACTTGAATGTGTCAGCGCTGGCAGCTGCCTTGGGAAGGCTGAGACTCGATGTGCGCAGGATCCGCGCTAGTCCTTTTCCCTGCTGGAGCCGTTGCTTCTCTCCATAGGCTCCTTTCGCCTTTTTCTTCGTCTTTTTCCCTCGGTCTTGTCTCCTGATGAAAAGATTTGTGTTTGTTGTGCAAACGACCAAAGCAGCAGAAAGGGGTGGCTAATGGAATGGCTTCGGACTGCCACGTTTGCTAGTCTGTGCGTAGTTTGGGATAAATTACACATTCCTCCGTGGTCCGGGAGGTTTGCTGCCCAGAAGCAACTACTGATACCCGCGTGTTGTTTTTCCACACCCATAGGCATGGCGATATGCTGTTTCTCTACCCCTCGAGCCCGGCTGGCTCCTCCTCAGAGACTATGGACACCTCTGTCTCCCAAGGCTTGCGGCCTGTGGGGGCCCCCCACGTGGTGGAAGACGAGATCGACCAGTATCTGATCAAACAGGATGGGAAGATTTACCGAAATCGAGACCAGCAGCTGTAAGTACGGGTGCGCTTTGTTTCTGCCGATGCATCTGTGCCTCACCAGAGCTTGTAACATCTTGTCTGAAACCAGCAGCCAGGAAGCGTGCTATGGGAACCGCCCTCCGAGCCACTGCTCTATCCCTCGCTGCTTTTGAAACGTTCACAAGGGAAAACAGCCCTTGCCATTGTCCTGGAAGGTTAAATCGAGCTCTGGTGAGCCGAGGAAGGAAGCAGATACCAAAATCCCAGGGTCTTTGCCAGGAAGGACTCATTCAGAGCACTTATTGTTCTGGTCAAGGTGGCCCCTGCTATGGGACTTGTGATCGTCTATTTTGTGCTCCTAAAACATTTGGAGTTCTCTAGATTAAAATGAATACTTTGAATTCTTCCCTGGGATGTCCTGGCAGCCGGTGCTGTGTCGAAATACTAGGTTATGCTCTGCGTGGGGCATATTGCTTAATAAGCAGGGGCCTGCTGTCTGCAGTAGCTTCTGTTCCATATGGTCTCAATATGTAGCTCCCCGTTGTTTGGGTCCCGGGGTGACGGGCGTGCGGGGCGGCAGGGCCAGGTCTCCATCTCACCGGAGAGGTGCGGACGGGGAAACGTGCTTTCAGCCAGAGCTGCTGCCTCGGCGTCACCCAGCCAGCAGCGGGTGAGCAGCAAGGTGGGATTAGTTTTCTACATCACGGGCTCCTCTGTCAGAGCGGAGACCTGAGCTCTGTCGCCTTTTCTGGCTGCCGTGCGGCTTCTCCCTGCTTGGGCAGAGCCGGCACAACCCTGCATCGCTGTCTTCGGCACTGCGATGGGTGCATGTGGCACCTCGCCTCGGATGTCCCAAGCAGGAGCGCTTCTCTGTCTTCAGATCCAGCCGCTCCTTATAAAGGAAAAACAAAGAAGTCAAGGGAAAACCAAAGAAGTGAGTGGAATTATCCAGTGGCAGAGACGTGGAAGTGGGACTTGGGTCTCTGCCTGCTTAGTTTTTGGCTTCCTTTCCATCACGTGCCTTTCTAACCTTTCTGTGAAACCAGGGAGTCCGTTTTGCTCACAGAAATGCAACGAAGTCTAGCTTTGCCAAAACTCTTAGCTGCAAGAGGCTTGGGTAAACAAAGCAGCTTGTGTTTTTTGTAAAAGTAATAATACAACGGTGAGTTAATACCACCGTAAATCTACGCTGATGCTGCTAAAACGTCCTCTGTCTGGATGGTTGTTCTTTATTGCTCATCGTTAACAACGTCCCCGTTGGCTCCCGGCCTGATGTCTGTACTGGTTGTTGGCTTGGGGCTGGACCCCGCTGCAAAGTAACTTCTGAAAGGGCTTGAGTGAAAATTTTAAAGGCAACCAGGAATTCTTTCTAAAACAGAATAGCTCGCCCTTCCCCATTGTGTTGTCTTCCATATGGTTTATCTTTAGTGCTGCAGCAGCAAGGAAGTTTGGAGAGACGTAGCCTTTACGTGGAAAATCCTATCTAACCTTTTCAGGCTGATGATAAATGAGGGAAATGTCACATTATTGAAACAATAAAGGCAAAACCCACCACTCCATGGCAAAAACATTGTCTTTAACTTGACCACATTTTTCAAAAGAATAAATGAAGGTATTGTTCTTAGCAGGGAGCCAAAGCACAGTGGTGGATATTTATGATAAAAAGAGTGTGTCTGGGCTTGTTCCTGTGTTTGTGAGTGCATATCAATCTAAACATGAAGGGATGCTGGCGTTCGGCTGAGTGCATTAGCAGCCTTCAGGGGTCCTTTATGTACATTATCTGCCACAATACTTTGTTAAAAGCAATGCTGCAACTGGATCCCATCCATTTTGTCTTTACAAGAGCCAACATCCACGCTCCTCTCTAGAGGCCTTCCTTTGAAAACTAGCACTGACCTTGTGCTGGGGCAGAGGTGCGGGGGGATTTTTTTGTTGTTTCGGGGTTTTTTTAAAGCGATCACCTCAAAAGGGGGTGTTTTCCCCTCCGTTTTGTAACTTTACCCAGCAGGTCTTTATCTATCCGATAAACACATGCTTCCCTGTTTGTTCCAGACCATCCTCTAGTGCCTGATAAAGGATGAATGTTTTGGTTGTCTTTTTGTTAAAACCACACAGGCCAGCCCCGTGACGTAGATTGAAAATTCTTTGAATTGAAACACAAGCCCAACGCAGGGTTGTAAAACTTGAGAAGCCGTGATCTGACATCGGTTCACGTGGCTGCTCAGAGAGCAGAGCCGCTTGCCAGCGACACAGACGTTAGGAGGGTTTGATCTTGACCTGGGCCTCTCAGATTTAACCTGAAGCTGTTGCTGTCTCTTTATGTGAAATTATCTTGTGGCGACCTCTCTGTAATACTCCCTGGTGGGTGGAGAGTTGCTCAGAGCTGTGCGATTGTATAGATCTTCCACACCGCAACTGTTAGTCTAGAGCAACTTTTACAGTCTAACTTTTCCCTTATTTAATAAGATTTAACGCTGCTTCTGTTTCTCTTTGCATAGGTGTCGCCACGGCCCCTTGGGTAAATGTGTGCATTGTGTACCGCTGGAGGTAAGAGCCCCAAGAAAGTGCTCTGGAAAGTCACACAAAAGCATGTCCTCTTGGATTCGGTTTCTTCCAGTATGAGCGCTTTTCCTCGGAGCGCTGCCCACGTAGAGATGGCAGCTCTGGGTCGGAATCCTGCCGTGCGCTGTCAAAGGTGCCGGCTCGCATCCAGGATCGCTAAAGCTCTAGGCCTTTGTGACCCTGGGTTTGTTCTGGTTAATGCTCTGTTTTTCTGCAGTAATGAGTTTAACAGAAAGTCTTTTAGAAAAGCTCCAATTTTCCTCCCTCTTCGCTCTTGCCTGCATCTTCTTGTTTCATCCCCTCTCGCATGGATCCCAGCACTTCCCAGTTTAACCACGTATTATTCAGGTTGAAGGCAGCTTTAGTAACGCCTACAAATGTGCTAAGCTGTGTAATTTATGGCATGAAGCAGTGATCCCTCAAAAGTCGCTGCGAGCCAGCATGGCTGTTCCCCCGCTTCCCCGCCGTGTGCTCTGGAAGTTCTTTGCCGTTGTTTGAGCAGCTGGGCTTTTTGTTTGTTGTTACATATTGAAAGGAAAAAGCGTTTTGCCTTTGAGGCTCCTTCTGATTTGTGGAGCCAATCTGTTATAAAAGTAAGAGGCGATCATAAAACTCACTGTTGTAAAGCCCCACTGTTTCTATCACAGTAGTAGCTGCCTTGAAAATGAGCCTAAATTTTCTTGATTGTTTCCACACTGAGAGCCAGTGGGGTTGACTCAAGAACATCCATTTGTTCAGTGATCAATGTATTATCAGACAGGTGTCTGACCTGGCTTTTCTTTGTGTGGTGTTTTTGGCAGCCTTTTGATGAGGATTATTTAAACCATCTGGAACCTCCTGTGAAGCATATGTCCTTCCATGCCTACATCAGGAAGCTGACCGGAGGGGCAGACAAGTAAGAAAATCTCTGTGTTTAAGGGAATCTAGTTGTAGCTTCTTTTTTAAAATACAACTGAAAGTACGGACAGATCTCACCAGAGTAGTGCTGGGTACAACTATTGAATGGCAAACTGAGGAGAAAACAATACGTTAAAAAAAAAAAGAAAAGGAAAAAAAAAGAAAGGCAGGAAAAGAAAAATTAAATCTGTCGTCGTTGTCTTTTTTTTTTTTTTTTTTGCTGTGGCAATGTAATTGCTTCCAGGAAACACTACTGATGGGGGGAGAAGGCCAGATAGAAGGAAAGAGGTTCCCTATTTATACCAGGCTCCACGCCTGGGTCTCAAACCTCATGGAGAGGCACTGAGACTGTGGTGGACCTGGGGAGCTTTTATTCACCAATGGCTTTTCTTACCTACAAATGTGAATAGGACAGAAAGGCGAGCCTAACGTTCCTCAGGGCCTGATTCTGCTCTGTCCCATGCTCCATGTGTTCTTAGTGAAACCCTTTCTTGTCATGGTGCCATAGCTCACCGCCCGCTAACTGGAAAATAAGGCATCCTACCCCGTGAGGGGGTGGAGGATGCTGTGGTGACACAGGCCAGATAAGCGCTGAGGAGAGAGGAAGCGCTGAAAGAAGTATTTATGTCTTTATGCCTCGCTGTGGCGCACGTGTTCAGCGAAGAATCTAAAGTCCCCTTTGGTGACGTCAGGGAACCCACCATGTTCTGAAATGCGGCGCCTTTAAATAAGTTACGCAGAGGTGTAACCTTCTCCCTCCTATTCCTAAATGCCGTTGGGATTTTTTTAATGTCTTGTGAGATGCAGCTCAAGTCCGTAATGCTTTGATTTGAAGGGAACTTCCCTTGCAGGAAGCCTTGTGCACATGAAAGGAGCTCTCATTTGCCCTAGCAGTATAATCTATTACTTCCCACGTGCTGCGTAAATTATTTAAGCAGGGTCCCGTGAGTTTTCTGTCTCTGCTCTTGCTCGAATATCTGCTTAGGGGCTGGGTTGGGGAGCACATGTCGGCCTCTTGACCTCCCTTGCTAAGTGGGCAGCAGAGCTTACTTGGGGACCGCAGGAGCGGAGCATCCCCCCGTGGGAGTTTGCAGGGTGCTTTGAGATCCTCTGAGGAAGCAAAGCATTGGTGCCACCGTGTCTCCTCTGCCCTGCCTCCTCTGTGATATTTCTAGCCACTTGCTTTTTTTTTGAGAAGCATTTACTGTGGTAACAGCAGCCTTCTCTTTTCCCTTCTCGCAGGGGGAAATTTGTTGCCCTGGAAAACATCAGCTGTAAGATCAAATCGGGCTGTGAAGGGCACCCGCCTTGGCCAGAAGGCATTTGCACAAAGTGTCAGCCCAGTGCCATCACTCTCAATAGACAGGTGAGACGGAGCTCGCGGGAGCCCTCGTGCTTAAAGCTGAGAAGGGACTGGACTCTTATTTTTGGAGAGATGACTTCAAAAACAGCCAACTTGGAGCAAGAAGCCTTTGCGTATTGGCAGTTGTCAGGGAAATGGCTGTTAAGGTCTTCAGTCCTTGCAGAAAAGGACTCCAAAATGTATCTGGTTCAGCAGTTGCCTCTTAACGTGGAGGACATCCGAGCTAGCACCTCTAGCGATGAAGCTCCACTCTTTTTCCTCATGGGATCCAAAAGGCCACCCACTGTTTCTTCTTGTTTCCTCTTAAATTTCACTGTCTTTCTTTTAGTTGCAAAGATTCTTGGGGTAAGGGCCCTAGTAAAGAAGCCAAGCTAATGGGGTGCTGGGGGTGCTCAGCGCTTCCCCACAGTCCAGCCCGTGGTGGGAGCCCGTGCTTGCTGGGCAGGGGGTTGGTGCTGAAGGCAGCAGCGGGGAGAGGGAGGGAGCCAGCTAGCTTTCCCTGTCCCTGCTTTGGCAGGATTCCGCTGTGAGGGGTGGCGTGTGTCCTAGGCAGCGGGGAGTCTCTGGGGAAGGTATTGGCGATAGGCAAAGTAAACGGACCTAGTCAAGGATGGCCTGACGCTTGAACTTTGTCAAACAGAAATACAGGCATGTTGACAACATCATGTTTGAGAACCACACAATTGCAGATCGCTTCCTAGACTTCTGGCGGAAGACAGGAAACCAACATCTTGGGTACCTGTATGGCCGGTACACAGAGCACAAAGACATCCCGCTGGGGATCCGGGCGGAGGTTGCTGCCATCTATGAACCCCCACAGGTAAAAGCTGGGTGCCGTGGCGTCAGTGTCGGCTTGTAAAGATAGTCAGGAAACATGTTTTTGTCTGGGAAACCTCATGCAGTATTTCTGACCGCAGCTCCACAAGGAAAACGGTCCCGTGAAAAAGATGTTGTGATTTATGTCTTTAATGTCACCATCAGTTATTGCCACTGAAAGAATTCTAAACCCCAGATTTGCTTTTTGTTGTTTTTACACTTTCTTTTATGTTACGCTGTGCTCAGGTGATTTAAAGCTGGAGAGACTTCATAATAGTAGATTTCATTTTACATGTTTCCTTGATCACTGGATTTCCAAGGTTATGGTACGGAACAGCTTGAAAACAAATTCTGTACTAGGAAAAAAAAAGTTGCGGCCCTTGCGTCAATTTCTTATCAGCTCTCTGGGAAAACTTAAGCAGCTTAATTAGACGAAAATGAAGTCTGCTGCCTTGATGGAGAGGCCGAGGATGAGATTTGATGCCTGGGAGCAGCCGGAGTCCCCGCTAGATGGTGCACGGCACCGCGCAGCGCCGCGCTCGGCACCGCCGAGTCCTCCCGGGAGGCTGCAGCCGGAGCGGGTCCCGCCGAGCCTGGCCTCCCGGGGAACCCAAAAGCCGAATTCGGTGTCGGAGAGCTGAAAATGGAGGTGGCAAATACAAAAAGCCACTCTGCCCGAACACAAGGCTCGGCTTGAAGTTGAGTTTGCCTACGGGGTTCTTCACCGCTGACCAAAGTCGCGTTTCTAAGTGCAGACACTATGCATACAAACACATCGTGGTGAATCATATGTTTTCTTCCTCTTGATGATTTCTGCAGGGTTGCTAGAGTAAAATGCAACAGATTTGTCAGTGGAAAAGAACAAATGGATCTTTGGGAGTGTGTGTGTGAGAGCAGAATTGCAAGCCTTTTATAAGTTCTTCCCTTTCTTTCCAATATGAGCGGAGCCCTCTGTTGTTTCAGTATCACTGTTAAGCCCCTGCTTTGCAAGTTCATATGCTTCTAGTTGTGCACGGTAAAAGCAAGGAAGCTTTTGCTCTCCTGGCAAGCAGTCTCTGCTGTGCTGCTTGACATGGCATCTCCCCGCACGAGAAAGCTTGCCTCTGAAACGCACCCAGATGGAGTCGTGTTTTCCAGAGCGTGAGGGGAAGGCCTGGGCGTGGGCTCTTGGATTCACTGGATTTCTGCCTCTCTGCTGCTCAAAGATTCAAGCAAACGAAACGGCGGCACAAAACGGGCAGGTTGAACACAGAGCTTTGGAAAAATTATATAATCTCTTGCCTTTTCCAAAGTGCTCAGAAACAGCGATGGCCTGTTTGTAAATGCTGAGTCTTTCATTTATAAACCCTGACTTAGTTTGCAAACTTAGCTGAAGAGCTCCGACAGGATGGGTTTGTGAGTAGAGGATGTCTCTGGGGTGAAACCTGTCAGTGGTAATGCCGAAGGGGAAACCCAGACCTCTGCTTCCATCCTCTGCCTCGCTCCTGACAATGGCTAAGTGTACTATGTTTTTTCCTGTTCTGTCCACTAGCGAGTTTTTCTTTGCTGCAGATTGGTACGCAGAACAGCCTGGAGATCCTGGAAGATCCAAAAGCTGAGGTTGTGGATGAGATCGCCGCAAAGCTTGGACTGAGAAAGGTTAGGATGTTGTCGGATCTCGTGCATCTTTGGCAGTGAAGAAAGTTGTCAGCAGTTCTCTTCAGCTCCACAGGGTTATTCAAGATCATTTGGGCACATCTGAAATCTAGCTTAAGTGTCGGTAGCTCTTATGCTTTTAGATATGAAAAAACAAAACGAGAGCATTTTCCTGAGCACAAGCGTCTAGCAGGGCTGTGCAGCTGAAGTCAGCAGTCCTCTGTCATGAATGACATCAAAGGGAGTAGCAAAGAAGCAGAAACACGATTTTTCCCTTTATTTCTCCTCAGATAGGAGCCGTTCCTGGTAGCATCTCCCCGGTGAGTGCTAATTTGGCACAGATGTAGCTGGAGTTGCCTTCCGAGTCTGTTCTTCTTTTTGACAGAATCTGTGCTCCACTTCCAGGAGCAGAGGCTCCTGCTTGCTTTTTATTCTCCTCTGTGGGGTCCTGTTTCTTGATGCTGCTGTTGGTTTAGAGGTGCAGGTCCCCCAGCAGCTGAGCCTCAGTCCTCTGTTCCCCTCGTGCCCGCGGCCTGCCAGTCATCCGAT
Organism: Gymnogyps californianus; assembly: GCF_018139145.2. Classification (NCBI taxonomy): domain Eukaryota; kingdom Metazoa; phylum Chordata; class Aves; order Accipitriformes; family Cathartidae; genus Gymnogyps; species Gymnogyps californianus. Next base: position 1,239,089 of record NC_059489.1, read on the forward strand.
CAGGACGTATAGGTATTGGGATCCACTGGTTTGCTGACATCTCTCAAACCTGTACTGATACTTTTCCGGTTTGGGAAATCTTTTGGTATCGTGTGAATGCCAGGAATGAGATGTACACAAACAAGATTTGACTTGCTAAAGAAAACACAAATCAGAAAAGACTCAGTACAGTAGACTATAAACATCTGTGGTGAGGTCTTTTGTTCTCTGAAGATAAGATCTTTAGCCTTTTGCCAGTGTCTGAAGCAAAGCTTCTGTGTGTGTTATTTATTTCCATGCTTTTCCTCTGCTTCTCACATCAGATATTTTTAATCAATATGACTTAACACGTAACTTGCTGCTGGTTGCAGATTTTTGTCTGTCTGGGCTCTGCTAGGAATCTGAATCAGCAGTCCTTCCTCTGAAGGGTTAATGCTGTGGGAGCTGGTCACGAGGGGGCTGATCGGAGCTGTTTTTAGCACATGTGTGTAGAAGGGTTCACGCAGCGGTGTGTGTGTACACATCTATGCTCCGATGTGCAAACAATGCAGAAAGCAGGAGTGTGTTTTTTGGATCGGAGCAGACTCCGATTTGGAATGAATCATACTCCAGTGGGAACATAATGAGCTTTATCTTAACTAGTGACTGCGAGCTTCAAAATGAGATCATGTGAGCTGCTTTGTCATCTGCTGGCGCTCCCGATGCTGCTTTGCTCTGAATGCTCTATAGGAAATGCTTTTTGCTGTGGGTGGGAGGAGGTAGCGGCTGAGAGGCCTCTTGCAGCCTCCAGATCTTTCCATGAAAAAATATTCCATAGTGAAACATAAAGCTGCAGGTGCCCCCGGCCGGCCAGCTGGCACGCTGCTCCTGGAAATCGGATTCAAATGAGCCCGGCACAGCTGGGAGAGCCATTTCCTTCAGGCAGCATACAGCAGGGCCGTGCGAGGAGCCAAGAACATCTTGTCCTGCTAGGAGAAAATGTATAAGCTCTCTTCTGGTTTGGGGTTTTTTTGGGTTTGGTTTTTTTTTTTTTCCTCCCCCCCTTAAAGCAACTTTCTTCATAACACTTCTTTATAGGTTGGCTGGATATTTACTGATCTGGTCTCTGAAGACACACGGAAAGGGACTGTTCGATACAGCAGAAACAAGGTGAGATTCAAGTGTGCAGCTAATTACAGCTGCTGGTACTGAGGGTTTGTGTAATCGCATAAACGCTGGCTGTGCCAAGCAGAGTGCTGAGCCAGGGCAGCACAGGGCTGGAGGTGACGCTGGGACTGGAATTCTTGTGAAATGGGGTTTTTCAGAAGCCTCTGAAGGAAGAGGAGCTGGAGCTCAAAGAGCACTGTTAGGGGTTTGAAGCTGTTTAGATAGTATGCAAAGCTGCCAGCCGTCCTTCACCCACACTGCTTTAAGAAAATGGTGCTCGTGGTTTAAGAAAGTGTAGTAGAGTGGAGGGAATGGGGTGGTGTGAGGTGCAAACTCGGTGAGCAAATGTGACTCAGTCAGAGGATGTTCCTATGGGCTGGGCTTTGTGAGATATACGTGGCTGAAACTCTGACTTTCTCAGCTTCCTGTAATTCTAAAATCAGTGATATCCCTATTTGGAAAAAGAAACCCCATTTAAAAAAAAAAAAAAAAAGGCTGTGTAAAGGTGGGTGGAATTAGAAGTGGGACAGTCCTTCTGGCGAGAGCCAGGCTCAGGGCTGGAGAGCTGACATGTCGCATTCTTTTCCCAGTCTCTGCAGCAACTTTCTACGAAAGCATGTTTTACTAGGGTGTTGGTAGTTTTCTTTGGCTGCGGACCAGGGAAATAGGTCTAGGCTACATCGCGTTGTCCTTTTTATTGACATTTCTGCTCTTCCCTCAGGACACGTATTATCTAAGTGCAGAAGAGTGCATCACAGCTGGAAACTTTCAGAACCAGCAGCCCAACATCTGTCGCCTTTCTCCAGATGGTCATTTTGGATCCAAGTTTGTCACAGTTGTGGCTACAGGTATAAACCGGCCTCGGCTTGCCCCGGCTCTCTGGGTTACACATGAATTATCTCTTGTTAATAGAGGAAGAATATGCGGCTCTGCCAGAAGCCAGACGTCCTGGTCCCCATCTGTCCTATTTAACAAGGGTTTTGCCTTGCTCTATCAAGTAAAATACTTTTCCATTCTTTGTGCTATCTTCCCTACAATTATTTACCCTGTCCCCTGCAGGAAACTTAATTGAGGCTCAGACCTGGAGCATCCACCTCTGATCCAGAAAGCATTTTTTGCCTGCAGCCAGGCGAATAAGTGTTGCTCCTTTTTCTGTTTTGAATCTTTAAGCCCCAAATTCTGTTGCCTGAAAGCGGCAGTGCAGAACCGCGGCAATCCGATCCTGAAAGTTACTCTGGCTGGTTCAGCATAAAGGAGGGACCTTTATCTCCCTTGTGTCGCTGTCAGGGAAACCCTTACGTAGGATGCTGTGCTCTTCCGTGCATGGAAACATTTTTTGTTTGCCTGAATAAAACAGAGAAGCCTGCAAAATGCTTTGCTTTGTCACCTCTGATTATAGCCGTTTTCACAGCAAGTCTCCAGAGGCACTGTGGAATAGTCTGCGCTGCCCGGGCTGCGAGGGGAGATGTTGGCATGTGCTGGGAGACTTGTAGTGTTAGAAGTTCAATCTGCTGTTCTCCACGGGATGACACATGTCTTCATTTAAAATTTCCCTGGAGCAGATATGCTGGGTTCTGGGTCTATTTAACACAATGAAAAAAACGCATGACTTCCAAATAGCATCCAACGTAAAAACTGAAAGTGTGATATTATATTGCCTCCTCTGAGCCCAGGTTTTGTAAGTGTTCCTGGAGCCTTTTTCAGTGAAAACGCTCTCTTTCAGTTAACAGGCCCGTGCAATCAGACAGCTGCCCGTACATTCCAGACTGCTAAACGCATCCATCTTTCATTAAAGATAGATGTGTATCTCACTCGCTCTTTTTTTTTTTTAATTTATTTCTATTTTTTTTTAAACAAGGTGTTTTACTGAGCAAATGATGGCTAGCTTTGTTCAGGCCTTCCCCGTGTCTTGGTCTATGTTTAATTTCTAGGAGTGTTTGTTCTGGAGCAGTGAGTGATTGAGGTTAGAGATCAAAGGGTAGAAGACGAATATTTCCTCTTTTCTGTTCCAGATAATTTCATTCTCTTCTGTTAAATCAGCCCATCAGGTTTCTATTTAAACACTTGATTCCTTCCTTTTGTGCCGTATAAATATATTTGGATAGTTTGCATCAACTTTGCCTTTAAATCCTCTACATGGATTAACTCCTATCCCCTCCTGAATTCCTAGGTTTGGAAATAGTAACGTTTTCCTACCATCTGTCTGTATCTTCTCTTTCCAGTTGTATTCTAATGACATATGACCTGATGTTGCTTACATTATCCAAATTAAAGCGCCAAGCATGTGATCTATCAGTGAGCCAGGGTCTTAATTTCCACTTTCCATGTCAGATTTCCACCAAGCCATCCATTACACGCTGAGAAAACACTTTTTCTTCTTATGCCTGACATTACTAGATGACCAGCCCCGAATCTGCAGCTCATAGTTCCTTGGAAATGAAACAGGCTCACAGGAGCTGCGTGCCTGGTTTTTGTTTTGAAAGAGAGAAGATACTTGCAGGGTAGTGGGAGGGTGATGCTATCAGGAGCCTTCCGAAAGGGCAGCTTCGCCTCCTTTAAGCTCCTGGCAAAGCACTCTTGCTGTCACTCCAGGGGTCTGTCCTGTTAGGCTAGCTGTGAAAATGTGTGTTACTAAATAAATGTAGAGCTTAGAGGGGATTCTTGCCTACAAGGACTTCCCATGCAGCAGCACCAGTGTTTTCTTCTCACCGTTCTTCGCTGTTAGCAACACCGTCGTGTTTAATGTTGCTCTTTGAGTCGTGCCTCTCTGAGTGACGCTGGGCAAATCGCTCTCGCGTGGGATTTTTAACCAGCCTCTTCTCTTCCAGGTGGTCCCGACAACCAGGTCCACTTTGAGGGGTACCAGGTCTCGAATCAGTGCATGGCACTGGTTCGAGATGAGTGTTTGCTGCCCTGCCGAGATGCACCGGAGCTGGGCTATGCCAAGGAGTCCAGCAGTGAGCAGTATGTGCCTGATGTGTTCTATAAGGTAAGGGCTGCGTGCCTGGCGGGGGGGGGGAGCTGCAAAAACGGCTCTGCCGCGTGTCTGGAAATCGGTATGGCCAGCTCAGGAAAGGATGTCTTTGAGGTCTGAACTATTTTCAGTAGTAACCGTTCACCACATGTCTGCAAAGTAATTGCATAAGCTCCGTTTCCCCCTCATAAACGTGCTGTTATGGTTTCCGGTGCAGCAGTAGCCATTGGCTATCCAGCTTCTAAATGAGGTCTGCAGTGATCCACCGAGAGCCCATAGCAAGTGCTCTGAATTCACCTCCTCTTCCGTATTTGTTGGCAGTACTTGCCATGCTTCTCTGTTGATTTTAATCCCCAGCTGAGTTCAGCTTCCTCCGCTGCACAGCCATATGATGTGTGCTAGCACAAATGGTGCGGTGAAAGCGGTGGGTTCCTTATGCGGTGCCAGGGATTCGCTCATGTATGACACGCTTACAGGCACCGACTGGGCAGCAGATGCAACAAAAGACAGCGTAGTTCATGCAGCAAGAGGAGAGACAGCCCTGCGCGTGCTTCTCTGCAACAAAAGGAAGGTGCGAAGGCTTTCAGAGCAAGAGCAGGACCGGGGTATGCCTCTGGCTTTCCTCTCTAGTGCTGGGGTTACTGCCTGTGCCCAGGTCCTGCTCTCGGGTCAGACAGTAAGCTCCAAAAACTGTGCATCCAGAGCGGATCCAAAATACTCTTACTTGAAGTGTCATGCAAGAGCACTATTGGTAACCTGTCTGCTGCGGTTTTCGGTACAGCTTGTTAGTGATGAATGGACTGTCATTATTCCCTTGACAGTTGTTTCTGGAGATCTTCGGCCCCCCTGTATCTGCAGGGCCGAGTTAGAAACTCGGGGACAGGATCTCTGCGGAGGCTAATAGCACTGCTTCTCAAACGTGTGTGTGTTGGTGCCCCGTGAGCAAGGACAGAGGAATTAATTAATGGCACTGCTTGCCAACTAATTAGCCATCCATCACCCAAGTTAGTTATCTCATTCTTGTCTGTGTCTGATATTCACAGCCCGCTCAGCCTGCAGTGCTCCTGCTGCCTGTATTAAAGCTGTCCGTTAAGGAGCGTAGGATAAGCAAAGCTACCTTCATTTGGGACGACTGAAATGAGCGTATTGTGCACCAGTGACAGAAATGGAGCTGGTCAAAACGCTCTTGAATGCCCTGAACCTGAGACCGGGAAATGCTGGCCTGGGTGAATTAGCCCGTGAGACTCCATCTTCCCCCTCCACCCCTTAACGCTGAACTGCTGGCTTGTCTTGACACCACCTGAAAATGAGGAACACCTCTTGGCTAAATTCAGTGCTTGAGAGGAAAGGTAGATGGAATCCGTGCCTTTTTCCTTAACACGCAGACAGCTTGCTCTTAGGAGCTGATAAGCCAGGTCCGATTTAGATACAGCGGAGCTCAGTTGTGCAAGGGTTGGCCCTGAATGCGAAGATGAGATCATCTCCTGGCGTGCTGCGGTCCTGCTCCGGAGGAGCCCGTGCTGTGCCACAGTCAGGGTGCAGCCTTGCAAGAAGTCCCGTAGGTCTGTGTCCCACATGTGGGCCACCCTGGGTGTTCGGAGTAGCAGGAAGCCAGTGGGTGTTCCCATAAGGTCTTCACTCCCATTCGTAATCTGAAGCAGGGAGATAAACAAAATGCTAACTGATGGCTCCAGCCTTCTGTGGAAATTTCCATGAACCACTGATTCACTGGGTCAGGCTGCAGCTTATTTCATATGTTTTATAACTTCCATCCGTAACTGCCTTTTTCATGATGTGCTCAAGGAAGGCTTGAGGACTGCTCTGGCGGGTGTAATTGTCCTTCAGCCTTAAACGTGTTTGGCTGTAGGATCTCTTAATTTTTTTGGAATGTTCTTAAATCAATGGAAAGCTTAGTCACTCCTGGCTTTGAAAACCTTTGGGGTCTCATTAAATGTGCAAGGCTTGAGGTCAGAGACACTACCTCATAGTTACTGGGTTGGTGACAACAATGGTGTCAAAGCGTTGGTTAAATACAGTACGAGGAGCAGGAGTCCGGTGCTTGGCCTCGTGGCAGAGGACAGCTGCCTCGTGGTGCAGCGCCCTGCTCCCCCTTTCTCTGCTGAAACCGCAGGAGCTGAGCAGCTTTGTCCCCAGGCTGTGATGTGGGGGTTCCCCTCTGTGCTGCCCCAACCCCAGCTAGCTTTGGGCAGAAAGCTGCACTTTTGTGTAGTTGCTCAATTTTGTCTCAGGCTGAGAAGCTATCACTGGTAGAGAGAAAAGTCCGTATATATTTTTCTATGTAATATGCAAGTATTCATTTGAAAAGCCCTTTAGGATGAAAGGAGCTATACAAATTTATTCTAATTGGATGAGAACCAGAAGGCCAACGTTTGTGTAGTACGGATGTATTTATAGAACAACTATGCATCCAGATGCGAGGCAAAATCTATTGAACTCTCGTACCTGCCTACAGCAGGGTAATGCCGTAGATTCACCTTCGGCTTTGCGAATAGGAAAAGGTGCTGCTGTTCGCATCTGTAGCGCGGCGTAAGCCAACGACTGGGCTGCAGTCCCGTCGTTCGAAGAAGATGTCTTGTACCTCTGCTCGCAGTCGGTGTTGTTACTTCAGCGACGACTGTTAAGAAATGCATCTGGATTGGTAACGCTGCAGGCACAAGAAGGGGGTGAGGACCCGCGCTGCGGGCAGGAGAGCTTGCAGCTTCAGGGACTTCACTGCACAGGCAAAGAGGTGCCTGGAAAGAGAGGAACGGCTGTCTTTGGTCAGCGAGCTGTTTTTCCACGGTTTGCACCACGTTTTGTGTTTGTGGAGTGAGAGCAGGGGCTACCACGTCCCCTGGGGCTGCAGCTGTTCCTGCCTGAACGTGACTCACCTCGATGGTGTGTTAGCATAGATGGGCTTTCCTTCCATGGAAATAGGAAAACTGATGGCACCAGCGTTGTCCTGCCTCAGGAGGCGAGGCGTTTTTCCTGAGCCTCTAGCCTTGTGATTTCTGTATTTCTTTACCATTCTCTTTATGTTGGCCACTAGCCCTGCTGCTTAGAGGAACCACCCCAGCGGAATTGGCAGTATGCGCTTTCTACATGCGGCCGTTGCTTTCCTGGCTCGTGAAGGCTAGAGTTCTGCTCTAGCGTGAAAGTCGAGGGCTTTGGGGACCGTGAGTACAAGTTACTTTGCTCTGAGATGCCTCCCCAGGTAAGATGAGCCAGAAGGAAGAAAACATCCCCCTTGGCCTCCCGGGTTGTCTGTGAAGCATCACAGCGCAGCGCTGTTTCCAATTCGAATGTTGCACAACCGGCACATGCTTCTTGGCGAGTTCAATGCAACGAAACTCAGGAAGGAGTTGCTCTTGTCAAGACACAGGCGCACAAGTCAGGGTAACCACTCTCTTTGTGAGTAAAGACGACGACGTTGTAACGGCCACTTCACCCTGTTTCTCCGCTGGATGAGGGAGAGCCCATCTGAACATTACATATGGGCATTTTCCATTCCCTGTCTTCTGCCCTCGAGCAGTCTCCTTTGTCCATCTGGTTCTAGAAAACAGCCACGTTGATTTTTGATTTCACTAAGAACGTACCTTCCAAACCGTGGGTTGATTATTCAGCGCTGAAGTTGCTTGCAAGTGGTGCTCAGTGCCCCAGCCGGGTGTGATCCCTCCCGTTGGGCTGCCTGCACCCCGTGCCCACTGTCCGCCGGCTCCCAGCTCCCTGCGGTCAGTCTGCCGAGCCCGTAACCTTGCCGTGCTGCAGCATTGCCTAACTCTGCTCCCCGCAGACCTGCGTGCTCTGCTCCGCCGTTAACTTCATGGGTGTCTCAACCTCCCACCGAATGGGGGAAGGAGATTGCTGTGTTTTACAGACCCGTTGAAACACTTGAATAATTGGATTTTGGGACTGGCTGGCTTTGTCTCTTATCACAGGTATTTGTGTCAGCTTAGTGCAAACATGAAGATGTCATCCTTGCAATGAATTGCATTTTACAGCTGCCTTAATATTCCCCCAGAGTTTCTTTGGGATGGTGTAAGACGAAAGCCCTTTACAATGGCACCAGTGTTGTGAAAGAGCCTTTTGCCCTCCTAGAGTCCTGCGTGTGCTTTGTGCATTTACAACGGCTGAGATGGTGTCTGAGCCTTGGCTTGTCATCTGTTAAGTGTGGTCCCATCTGGCACGGGGAGAGACCTGAGCCAGGGCACTGCTTTTATTAGAGCCGAACGGGACCTCTGAGCCAGGCTGTCCCCAGCGTGGCACGCGTTGCTTTCACCCGTTCGCTTCGAAATCCTCTTCCCGGGGAAGACACGATAGCCAGGCTGCGTGGAGACTTCTGCGGGGAGTTTTTGCTAACAGCGAAGGACTTCCCCTGGCTGGCCTCCTACCAACGGTTCGTGTTGGACTGGAAAAGCCTTCTTAGCCTTAAATGTCCCAGCTGCTCTGGGGAGGAGGATGCTTGATTAGCTCACGAGGAGTCTCCTGAGAAGGGTTTCAACTCTCACTGACCTATTGCTTGCTCTTAGAAAAGTCGCTTCGTTTTAGTGCGTCAGCTGCTCTATCTGTGCAAGGGGGCAGGACTGCCCGGTAAAGCTCTTGGAAATCAGCAGAGGGAAGAGCAAGGCTGGGCTTTATTAACACACGGAAAGGACAGACAGCTGCTCAGCTCCACGGTACCTTCGGCAGAGTGAACCCGTGGGGAAGACTAACGGCATGGGATGCTGACGGCATGGGATGCTGACGGCTGACCAGCCCTGGGACACGGAGCCGGAGCCTCCCTCCTGGCTGACAGCTGCCCGGGCTCCTCGCTTGCCTGCTCCCCTCACCCTCGATCGAAAATCCCGAGGCCACCCAGAAGCTTTTCCCACTGCAGCCGTCCTGCAGTGCCGCAGAGGTGTGCGATGCGGCCGGCCGCGCTCCCTGCGGGCGCTCCCATCCTTTTCCCTCTTTGACCTCATCCGTTTGCAGCTTCTGCCTCCAAACAGTGGTTTGAAAGGCTCTAATCGCAGCGCCTGATGCAATCTCCAGTTTGCTCCTGTCTTCGGGATGATTCATTGTCCAGATCCTCCAGGCCTTGCTGCTTGATTTTTGTCCAGGAGCCAAATATTTGCGCCTTCGTTAACCCCTTCCTGGCCAGTGGTTGCCGCTGGGCATTCATGGCTTTGGGGGTCTCAGGCTCCGGGGCTGCAGCGATAACGTGCCGAGAGGCGCTGCTGGGGCCCCGGCGACTGCCGAGTTCAGGATGAAGATGTCTTTCTCCCAGCAATTCTCCCAGCTTGACGTTTGTTAAGGACTTTAAAACTTAATTGCCTAATAAAATGGTGCACGGGGGTTGGAGAAGAGTGCCGGCATTTGAGGGGGGGGCTTTTCTGTCTGGGGAGGGGCAGGGGCAGGACATGTCCTCGACTCAGGGGGAGCGAGGTTCCAGTTTGGTAGTAACAGTCTAGTGCATGTCTTGAAGGCCTCAGCAGCATGACATTAAAAAGAAGGCATTTAACATGGAAATCCCCAGAGGCGGAGATTAAAGCGAACAGGTGCTGGAAAAATGTTTCTGCATATTAGAACTTAATTAGATTTGAAAATGAATTCCAGATGGGCTAATTTTGTGTGAGTTGTTGCAGGTTCTTTCTTGCAGGGGCAGGATTGTGTTTGGGAAGCTGATTCGGTCTGATTGGATTTGATTCCTGACTCTTGCGGTATCACCGAGATCTAGAAGCAGGTTAGCTTTCAGGTCCTGTGATCTCCCTGAAAAGGCTCCACGTCTCCTCCTGCTCCTGTCAGAGCCAGAGAGATCTGAGGCCACGAGCCACCAGGCTTGTTGCTGAAATAACCACAGGGCCAACAACCTGTCATGTTCAAGGAGAAAAGATCCTTATCGGAATTGCTTTTAAAAGGAGCTTCAAAGACTGGAAGGTAGATTTTTTCTTTTTTTTTTTTTTTTTTTTTTTTTTTTAACAAAGTGAACTGTTCCTAGGGACAGAGGATGCTTGGGGAGGGGGCTCGGGAAGGGGGGCTGGTGCCTGGAGGGGAGCAGCGTGCCGGAGCCTGCTCGGGCGATGTCCGTCTGGGTGTACCGGGAGAGCGGAGCGTGAGAGCGGGGTGCTGGCTGCCGCACCGCATATTTGTGCTGTGTAAATACTAGCGTAACCGAGAAATGCTGATAGCGGGGGAGTGGCGTACTCCGGGAGAAAATACGGCACGGGAGAGGAGGGTGTCAGCCGTGGGCAGCTCATCCCGATGCACGGTGCTTGCTGGCTCGGCCCGAGGAATGCAGCTCAAAACCCTGCGGGGGGGGGGACCCGCTGGAGGAGTGGGGGGGTCACGGCCTCTCGCCGAGGTCCCCCAAAGCCACCGAGGTGTCGGGGTGACGGCTCCGCCGGCGTGCGGCGGCTCTGGGTCTGCCTGCAGCCACTGCGACTTCTGAGAGCTCAGTAAATGTAAACTTTAATGTAAGGTCCCTGATTGGAAATAATGGGCGTATGATTTATATGGGGCTCAATGAATGATTTATAACATGTTAAGTGATGATTTAGGTAGAAAATACAACCCCCTCTTACAGAATCTTTAATGAAAAGTGTCAGTTCTCATGAATTTATTTCTGAAGCTGCGTTTGAACTCGGCATGTTTGACATAAATCACGTCTAATTGTCATTTTATGATTAATGAACATATGCTGGCCGTTTTTCTCCATAATTAAACTTTATGTTCAATTCGTCTGGCAAAGCAAAACAAGTTTATGCGTTGTGATATGCTGGCTCTTCAGGTCCGTGTATGAGAAAGTGCCTGGATTTCCAGTTCCCAAGCGAGAGTTGGATGAGAGACTCGTGGCCGGTTTTGCAGAAAGTCAGGTTTGCCTTGGCTGAGAAAGCAGATGTGGCGCTGTCCCTCCCTTTTAAGACAGTACCGCTCCTTAAATGGCATTTACACTTCTTAGATAATGCCAGGCACCTCTCCGGTGGTGAGGACTGAGGCAAACAAGACCAGGGTGGTTTGTGACCACGCACTCCCTTGGCTCAGGAGGAAACGGAGGTCCTGGCTTACGGAGTTACAGAGATCTGTAGCCCCGAAGAGCTGCAGGGAATTGGGCAGCTCTGCAGCACCCAGCCACGTACGAGCAGGTTCTTCGCTACACCCTCAGTGATCTGCCAGAGCTAAGGATCCCCGGGCTCCTGCCTGGGCGTCTCCAGGGCAGGATCCCTTAGGCTTCACACCGCTTCTGTGCTGAGGAAATAATAAGACTCTTCTTTTTTCAGGACATAGACAAGTTTGGCAATGAGATCACACAGCTGGCTCGCCCGCTCCCGGTTGAGTACTTAATCATAGATGTAAGTATTCATTGCACTTGTTTGCTTTCAGCAGGAGATGGTCAGAGCAGAGTGAAGTTCTTAACCCATCTCTAAAATTCACATTGGAGGTGATTCACAGGACAGATTTTCTTCCTTTCTCCTTTTCCCTCTGCTGCCAGGCATTGCTAGCACAGAGGTGCAGGAGGCGGTGCGCTCTGGGGTAGTTGCAGTGCTCCTCGGGATCGGTGTGGTGCCAGGGAACACACTTGCTTCCTGGGAAGGCACTGCCTGGTGTCTTATCACGGCTCCGAACGGGCACGTAGCCACGCAGCAGGGGAAGCAGCCAGCCCCACGGATACGTGTGCCGGGCACTGCCTCACGGGGAGCTAATTAGAAAGCTCCAGTTGTCTGTCTCTTAGCAGCAATTAAGAATCCATCTCCTTTTAGTGACTCAGCAGACCAGGTTGGTTGTACAGAAATGCCTTTTCTTGGGGGAGGGCGTTCACGCTACAGCACAGCTTGGCTGGAGCAGGGCTGCTGCCTGCCCGTGAGCCAGCGCTGCCAGGCACTGGGGCACGGCTCTGCCCTTTGGCTTGAAAGGAAACTGTTACGGTGCGGAAGGCAGGAAAGCAAATAATTCGGATGACAGATGATATTGCTGGAGTTAGAGGTGGTGCCAATAACGATTAAATCCACCCGGAGCAACTGGTCTGGTCCAGCTGCCCCTGGCACAGGCAGTGTCCCGCGGGCGCAGGGAAGCTGGCAGCCGGGAGGCTTCCACTGGCTCGTCCTTCTTCCCCGTTTACTATCTGCTGTGTGTATCGCTTATCAGAGCGGCACTCGGGCTGACGCTGGGACGTGTGACTCACACGGAGAAATGTCGTGTCTGGAACAACGGGCTCATTGTGCGGGGCCCTCGGACGCCCCGTGCCAGTCGGCAGCGCTGGAGCATATTTATTACTCAAGTAGTAAAGGCATCTGTTTCTGGGCTACCTGGGGTGTAATTAAGATGAAAACAGATTGATGGAACATGCATTTAGGAGCAGTCTGGAAAGCTGCATTTCTGAAGCATCTTGTTTTGTCTCTTTTTTTTTTTTTTTAAAAAAAAAAAAAAAAAGGCATTAGTCCAGTTCATACTGTCCTGGCAGGTATTTCTGCATCTCTGCTTACAAAGGGCCTTGCCAACAGGGCCCAGCAGCCAGTAACTGACACCAAAGCTTTAAAGCCCCCAGAATTAGGTCTGCTTTAAATGTCAGAAGCTGGCCCAAACACTGGCTTGCGAGCTCAGTAACGTGGGCGCAATGTTGTATTACCCCGTTCCCCGTCCCTTTGGCCCAGGGTGCAGGGAGGAGGCAGGGTGAGTGCACCCAGAGCATGGGGTGACTCTGCTCAGTGAAGTGCAGAGGTGTTTTCTCGGCACCCGTTCCAGCCCTGAATGGAGCAGCACGGTCCCCTGCCTACCCTGTGGCCAGACGCGGGGGCCGCGCTCTCCCCTGTCACCCCTCGGTGTTAAGGTGACCCCCAGGGTGACGGCCCCCCAGCAGCAGCAGCCTGGCACAGGGCAGAGCTGTGCTGGGAGCTGCTGCGTCCCGGTGACCTTTGCAGAGAGGGATGCTCTCCACGGCATCGGGCTGTGCTCTTCTCAGGACCGAGCTCAGTACATCCCCCTCCAGCTTCGTTAGAAACGATTGCCAGGAGCTAAGGGGTGTGCTGATTGCAATATCACTTTAAATGTTAAAAGCCGTCAGAAGATCCCCGCTGTAATTGCCTTGCCATCTTCCTGGCTGAGCTCTAATGTGTAGCTGTGGCTGCTGTCGCCCATCAGGAGCCTTGCTTCCCGTATCCCACTTGCCTCTCCTGCTGTCAGCGCTCTGATCGTCCTTTCTTGGATTTTTAGATTACTACAACTTTCCCCAAGGATCCAGTCTACACTTTTTCTATTTCTCAAAATCCGTTCCCCATCGAGAACCGCGATGTGCTGGGAGAAACTCAGGTAAGGAGCGATTCATAACGAAGCTATGTTTAATACAGATAGGTCGCCTGCCTCCCTTGCGCTTACGAATATCTGCAAAGGGACGGCTGCAGTTGTGCCCTTAAATCACCCCTTCGCGGTTCAGTCCAGCGCTTGCCAAACACCTTCCTGAGCGGAGCAGCGTCTGCATGCCGATCAGCCGGCTGGACGCCTTGCTCCCCGCCTGCTCGGTGACGGGGGCCAGGGCTCCTCGCTCTGTGCCAGGGCTGGCGCCTCCCAGACAGCACCGAAGAGGTCGGGGTGTGCGGGGGGGGGGTCCAGCCCCACGGTGACAGCATGGGACCCGCTTCTCCCTGACTAAGGTCTGTTACTCCAGCTCCGAGAGCGCTGACTTCTCTTCCTAGATGGATTTTTTAAAACGCAGAGACTGTTGACTGCAAGAGGCCCCATAGCGTTGAGCAGAGGCAGCTGCTGGACAGCTCGAGGCACTCGCTGCCGGGTGTTGCCAGCACACAGAAGGCTCGAGTTGTTTTAAAGCAGCAACAGCTCATTTCTCTGAGGAGGCCGTGCCAAAGATGTCGAAGGCTTCCTCCAGAAGTCATCACGAGAAAGGGGTCGCTGCCCGCTGTGGCTCTGTCGGCAGTGGGAGAGGTCGGCTGTTGGGCGGCAGCTTTGGTCCTCGTTTCTGAGGACGCCCCGGGTTCAAGAGCAGAGAAAGAGGAGAGGATGGGGAAGGGAGAGGCTGCTTCGTCCTCATGTGCCTCTTTTCCTTAGGGACTGGGCTTTGGGTCTGAGATCTCTTGGGTCTGAGATCCGCTCTGTACGCGCGGGGGTTGTTCGGGTGCTCGGATAGGGGAGCTAGTGTGGACCCAAAGATCCTTTTCTCTGGAAGTCGTTAGCTGCAACTCGGGTCAGCCAGCCTGGGATCTGATTTCGGGAGGGTCTCTGCACATTGCAGCCGATGGCCAAAAGAGACAGGAGTGTTACAGTGTCTGTTAGTGGATCTGAATAGGAAAATAAAGTTAATCACGTGGGGGAGAAGTGACTTCTCTTTATTACTTTTCCCCTCTCTCTAGGACTTCCACAGCTTGGCCACGTACCTGTCCCAAAATACTTCCTCCATTTTCCTAGACATCATTTCCGATTTCCATCTGCTCCTCTTCCTGGTCACGAACGACGTCATGCCTCTGCGGGTACGTAATGGGGAGGAAAGGGTCGTGTCAGCGTCGTCGTCCCCAGGGCCCTCAGCTCCCTCACTTACCTGTGTGGAGGTGACCGATCCAGCCTGCCACCCCCGGGCACGTCCCCTGGCTGGGTGCCTGTGCAGGGCCAACGCCTTTTCTTCTAGGCTGAGCTGTTGGTAGGAGGTTTAAAAAGTGAAACCAAAGCCCCTGACTAGACCAAGAGCTCTCAACACGCTGCTCAGAGCAGTGAGAGGGGGCGGTGGTTGTTAGCACGGTCGCAGACCGGACAGAGCCAACTGTTTCCGAGAGCTGGAAACATTTTTAAAAATATCTCAGAATCAGGAATTCCTGTCGTAACAATAATGAGATCAGAGCCCCCAAATCTCGGTGAGGCCAACGACTTCCTGGCTATGCAGCTCTGCCGCTCTCGGCCGGGCACCGTGAGCTTGGCGGCTGCCCAGGACCCCGGTTCACATCCGCACCGCCGGACCTTCCCGGTGTAAGCAGCACGCCAGCGAAAAGGGCCATGTGTTTGCCAGAGGCTTCGAGGGCGCCGAGCACTGCACATGTGCAGGGCAGCCGGGCTGACCCTGGGCAGCTGGAGATTGGGCCGGGGCTGCGTGCGGGGCCGGGGCCGGGCACCGGCGCGGTGGGTTTGCACTCCTGGTAGTCAGGCTCAGCCAGCAGTGCCGGCACGCTCAGCCGCACGGGGCAGCGCGGCGGTCGGCTGCAGCCTGCTTAGGTGATAACCTCCTCCACGCAGAGGAAAGGGAAGCATTTGGGTTTTAGGGGTAGGTCTGAATGCTGGGGGGAGCAGAAGGGAGAAACTGCATCTTGCTGCCGGCCGGTGAACGTCACTGGCGCAGCCCAAAGGGGCGGCAGCTCGGACTCGCAGCTCTGTCTTGCTGTGGCTGGTGGAGGAGGGCAGGGAGGCACTTCCCTGGTCACCGCTCCAGCCTGGGTGCCTGGAGGAGTGTCCGGCGCTGATTTCCCTCTTATGGCTTCCAGGACAGCATCAGCTTGTTGCTGGAAGCTGTGAGGACCAAGAATGAGGAGCTTGCACAGACCTGGAAAAAATCAGAGCAGTGGGCCACCATCGAGCAGCTCTGCAGTAAGAAAGGGGGTCCCTCTGGGAGGGGGGGGTCCCTCTGGGAGGAGGGGGTCCCTTGTCCCTCGGGCCAGGGCTGGGCCGAGCCGGCCGGCGGCTGCACGGTGCTGCTCTCAAGCCGCCGCGGAGGCTGCTGGAGGCTCGGGCGGGAGGAAAGCCGTTCCTTGGTCCCGAGCATTCCCCGCCGCACCGAGCGGGGAGCGGGGCTGGGCTTTGGGGCTGCAGTGGGGGATCTGCGGTGCTCAGCTGTGGGGTGCTGAGATCTGCCACCGCCTGGGAGCCTCCCCAGGGTGCCGGGGGCTTCGGGGTGAGGGCAGCATCTCGGCAGGGAGGCTCCTGCCTGGGTTGGGACAGGAAACTTGCTCTGGGATTAGGCAGGGGACCTGCCTGTTCCCAGCGCTTCCCCCCCTGCTCTGACCGGGCTCTTTCTCTCGCAGGCACAGTCGGTGTCCAGATCTCAGGACTACAGGAGTACGGTGCCATGGGCGGCTCGACGCACGCCGTGTCGGCGGCCATGTGGGCCTGCCAGCACTGCACCTTCATGAACCAGCCGGGCACGGACCACTGCGAGATGTGCAGCCTGCCCCGGACCTAGCCACGCCGATGCGGTGGCAGAATCCAATACAGAGCAAACCCTCGAGCAGCAGGAGTGGTGCTTGTCCCTTCCCCGTCCTCCCTTCCGCTTCCCCCCCCCCCCCCATCAGGCCCCCCCCGGGGCGCAGAGCCGGGCAGGGGGGGTGGCTCCAGCCCTCCCCAGTTACTCCTCGCACCCTTTTAGGGGCAGCCCCGCAGTCGCAGCGGGATGCGGGCGCCCTGGCTTTATCTTGACGCTGGTCCCCAGCCCGAGAAACCAACACTTAACCTCAGCCTTTGCCCGACTGACCCCCCCCGCCACCCCCAGCTGCTGTCCTAGCCTGCTCCCGGGGGAGCGCTGGGGGCTCGGGGGGGGCTGGGGCCAGCCGGGGCATGTCCCTGCCTGCCCGCTTGCCTGCCCAAAGTGGCCTCCCAGCATAGGGGAGGTGATGGGGAGTGGGGGGGGGGGGGGGCTTTGGCATCTCCCTGCCCCACAGCTTCGCTCCCCTTTCCCTGCCAGCCTTGGGTGCCCGCTGCCAGCCTTGGGTGCCCGCCGCCAGCCTTGGGTGCCCGGGTACCGACAGCTTTTGCGCTAAACGGCCCAGGCAGAGCGAGCAGACGACTGTTAACAGCGCTGGGCCAGACGGCAGCTCTGCCAGGCTGGGCCCTGGGTGCTGGCACCGCTCCCGGAGCAGGACGGGTGTCCCCCCCCTCCCCGCCCCGTTGGCACCGGGCAAGGGGTGGGCATGTGCCAGCTCTCGGGCTTGGCACCGCTCCCGCGGCACGCACGGCACCGAGCCGCGCTCGCTCCCTCTCACGCCGTAGAGATGTTTCGGCACCCGGCTCTGTGCGCCGGGGCCGACGCGTGCGTGGCTGCCGGCTGCGTGCGCCCCGTGTCCTGCCCGTTCACCGCGGGGGCTGCGGGAGGGGCCACGTCACCCCGCAGAGAGCGGCTCGCCTCCCGGGGAAGGTGCGAGGCGCCTCAGGCAGCAGCTCGTCCCCTCCTTTGGAGCGAGGCTGTGCCGGGGGGGGGGGCAGCCCCATAACTCGGGCACCCCCCTTGCCTTCCCCCGTGCCCACATCCCTTCTGAGCGCGTCCTTCCCCGGTGCGGGGCCGGAGCTGGGGGTCGGGCCGTGCTCTTGCCGCTCGCTCTCCCCTTTAGACCCCGGTTGGGGGCTGCCCCGTGCCAGGCCGGTGGGGGCCAGGCACTGTTGGGGCTGGGGAGGGGGCAGGCAGATGTTTGCGGTGCCCCGGGGGGCTCGGCCCTCCTCTCGCAGGGCCTCTGCCCCGCTGCCCTGTCCTGCAGACCCCCTGCCCTGGCGCTGCGGGTTCGGGCCTTAGTTAAATCCCCGGGGCACCGGTTCCAGCACTGCCCCGTGCCCTCCTCATCGGAGGGAGGCGTGAGGCCCCGTCCTGCGCCAGGATGGCATCGCCCCTGCCTTCTCCAGCGGGGCAGGGATCCCCGGTACCCCCGTGCCTGCCGGCCTTCCCCCACCTCTCGCTGCTGCCAGCGAGCGCCTGCCCGGGCTCTGCCAAAGGCCTTCGTCCCGCCGGCGTTAGCAGAGCAGCCGCCCAGCCCCACCGCGGGGCTCGGGGGCTGCGGTTTGCTTTTCCCCTCGGTTTGTTGGTGTTTGGGGTGCAGCGGTGTGCGGTGCCTGGACCGGACCGACCCTGGCGCAGGGTCTGCGAGAAACGTCGAATAAAAGCACCTGAAACGAGAGCCAGCGCCATTGCCTCCTGCGCTCTGTTACCCGCCTGGGGCCTGCGCTGTGCCAGGGCTGGGATGCTCCGTTCTCCCGGCGGGACCGGGGGGGACGCTGCGCCCATCACCGGGCACTCGGCACCCCGTCCCCTGCCCGTGGCTCTGCCGCGGCCGGGCGGTCTGTTTGCAATCAGCGCCGGAGCCGCGTGCGGCCGGGCCCCGCGCCAGACCAGCGAGTTGAAAAGGGAAGGCAGGAGCCGCACGGAGCCAGAGCCGGGGGAACTGAGCCCGGCGAGCGGCTGCCTTGTCCGCGCCGGCCGGGACCTCAGCGCAGGTAGGAGGCAGAAAGGGCTCCAACGGCGCCGGGTCCCACGTGCCCAGCCCGGCCCTCGGGGACGTGACACCCCACGGCCACCCAGCCTCGGGGTCCCTCTCCCCGGGCCGTTGGGGACGCGGTGCCCCGGCTCCCTCCTGTCCGCGGCCGGTGCCCTTCTCACCGCGCTCTCCCCTGGCAGCGCCATGTCACGACTTCTCCCTCTCCTGCTCCTCGCAGCTCTGGGCTGCGCCATCAAGCTAAAGCGGCGGCCGGCGGCGTGGGACGACGGAGCAGACGGTAACCCCCCGCCGCCCGGGACCCCCTCCCCGCCGGGCAGGGGCTGCCGGCGCTCGGGTACAGGCAGGGCCAGAGCTTCCCTGCCTGACCTCTGCCTGAAGGCAGGCAGCTGCCCTTGGGTGTGGGGCCGGAGGGGTGCTGGGGTGGGAGTCCTGCCCGCGGCCGGGCTCCTGGGGCCGCTGGGGTCCTGCCCCGGCCAGCCCGTCCCCTCCGGTCCCCGCAGCCGAGAGGGCACCGGCGAAGGGCTGCGCCAACCTGACGCTGGTCCTGGACAACTGGAAGTTCGCCATCACCTCCCAGATGAGGAACCTGCTCCTCTTCGACCACCAGACCGTGCTGCCCGACTACGGGAGGTGAGGGGGCCGCGGGGGTCGGCGATGCCCCTCCGATGGGGGGGTGTCGGCGGGGGTCCCGCGCCCTCACCCCTCTCCCCCGCGCAGGATCCGGTCGCTGTCGGGGGCCCTGGACGATCTGTACCGGGACTTCAGCGCCCTGAAGGAGCAGCTGGGGCGGCTGTCGGCACGCTTCACCGAGGTGGAGGCCTTCGTGGATCAGCTGAGCCGGGCCCGCGGCTCCGGAGCCCCCCCGCGCCGCCGGGGGCTGCCCCAGCCTGCCCGCAGGCCCCCCAACACCCCGCAGGAGCCATCCCGGCACTAGAGGGGGGGGCACCCATCCCACCGGCTGGGTCGTGCCCGCACCCACGGGGTGGGACACGAGGGGGGGCGAGGGGGGGCGGCCGTGGGTCAGGGGCAGGTCCGTGCTGTGGGGCAGGCCTCTGCCCCCCGGGGGGGGGGTCCAACCCGGCCCCCACTCGCCATTAATAAAGCCACTGCCACCAGCACCGCCTCGCTCCTCTCTGCGGCCCCCGCCACGGCGGGTCCCAGCGCCCTCGGGGGGGGGGGGGGGGGGGGGGGGGCGCTTCACCACCCACCCCGCCGGTACCGACCCCCGGGGGGGGGGGGTACCGGCCCAGGCCCGCCCATCGCGGCTTTACGGCCTGTCGCAAACTCCCCGCCCATTGCGGCGGCCGCCGCGCAGCCGTAAAGCGGAGCTGCCCGCGCCCCCCGCCCGGTACCCGCAGCCCCACCGGGAGGCGATGGGGCGGGGGGCGAGGTGTGGGGTGGGAATGGAAGGGGCTGAGGGGAGGGTTTGGGGGGGTTCGGGCTGTGGGGGCTGGGCCTGTGGGGTGGGTTTGGGGGCTGGGGGGCTGCGGCCGGGGAGCCCGGGGTGGGGAATGGGGGGGGGGGGGGGGGGGGGGGTGGGGGGGGGGGGGCTGGGCCTGCGGTGTGGGGGGCTGTGGGGCTGGGTCACCGCACGCCTGGGGCTGCCAGTGGCCCTGGGTGTGGGGGGTGGGGGCGAGCTCAGCCTGCACCCGGGGTGCTCACGGAGGGGTCCCATCCCCTTCCCCCTCGGTGCCCGCTCGAGCGTGGGCGACCCCCCCACCTCCCCACCACCCCCCCCCCCGGCGCTGACCCCCGTCCCCGCACCCCCAGGCTGGCACCGCTCCCCTCCCGGCACCATGGCACACGTAGGCCACAGGGTGGATTACCTGGCCGGCTTCTGCTGCCCGGTGGGGGGGCTGGTGGCGGGCAAGCCCCGGGTGCTGTGCCACGAGAACGAGATCTACCTCTCCAACGGCAGCGAGTTCGTCTACGTCTACGACCAGGAGGGGAAGGTGCTGAAGGTGAGTGGCCTGGCAAGGTGGGGGGGCTTTGCCCCGCACCCCCGTGCCGGGAGGGTGCTCTGGGGCCGGTGTCCCGGGGGGCCAGTGTCCCGGGACAGGGTGAAGGTGGCGGGGACACCGGTTGTGTCCGCTGTTGCCGGTCGCCCGGTCTGGGGCCAGAGTCCTTCCTGGGGTCCCTCCGTCGGGGTCCCCCCATCCACAAACGAACTTCACGAGCCGCGCCAGACCCCCTTACCCGGCTCCGAGGCCCCTTCTGGGGGCGGGGGGTGCTGCCGTCTGGCCCCTCTGCTGAACTTGCGAGGCAAATATTTAATTAAACGAGAAAGGTTTTTCTTTTCCCTCCCCGAGCGAAGTGACGTCTCTTTCATTTCTCACCTACAAAGGGTTTTGCTATTGTCTTTGCTGTGACTAACAGCAGTCGTCGTGTTGAGTTATACACGGCTTCTTTTTTTAATTTGTTCTTATTATCATTTCTAAGAAAGCCATCGCTGTAATATCAGGATTTGCCTCCTACACTGCCCTCCTTCTCAGGAAAGCAGAGCATGTACCGGCTTTCTGATGGCTATTTTCCTTCCCCTCGGGGAGCGTGAAGGACGGGCTGCCTCCTTACCTGCAGCCTTTCTCCCGACCCCCTGCCGCTCTTCACCGAGGGCGGCTGCCCCTCGCCCAGGAAAGCCCGGCTGGGTCCGCGAGCTGCGCTGCTGCCCAGGGATAGATTTATTCCTGGAAATTGCTTGTAATCTGCGTTTGCAGGAAACAACCGCTTTAATTTGCAGTTGCGTTGGGGTTGCCCGGGAGGGAGCGTTGTCCAGCAAATGGTTTCTTTCTTTGCCCGGTGCGGGTGAGCGGGGCTCTGCCCGGCCTCCCTCGGCGCTCGCCCCTGCGGCGAGCAGCCCCGTCCCCCCGCCCCTCTGGGTTTCGTAGGAAGGTGACGTTTCTTTCTGCTTTTCCACCCAGGCCGTGTACCGCTGCCCTGACCAGGTGTGGCACGTGGAGCTGCTCCCCCAGCCCCGGCAGCTCTACATCCTCTGCGCCCACAGCGGCATTTACTGCGTCTCCCTGGACCAGCAGAGCAGGTGAGCCGGCTGTCGCTGCCCGGGGACGCGAGCCAGCCCCGTGCCGTTAGCCCTGGAGTCCCGGGGCTGCTTCTCGTGGCTGGGGTGACGTGTTGGGCTTCCGCCGCTGCCCTCTCCCTGCCCGTCCCTCCCGCAGGCAGGGGAAGCGTTACGCGGTTTGAAGCTCTGGCTCTCTCCGGATCGCCGCTCTTGCAGCAGATGCTAAAAGCTGTGCTGCGGGGAGCTTGTTTCCGAGGGCCAGGGTAAGAGGCGGCCAAGAGAAGCGCTGGCTTCGCCCCACGGCTTGGCTGAGAGCTCTTCCCTGTTTGCTTGAAGGTTAATGGAGCAGACGGATGGCGACGGCCAAGAAAGCAATTGCCCTTCCGGCGTCTTCCCTGTGGATTCGGACGCCTGCATCTTCCCAGACTCCAGCCTGTGCATGTTCACTCTGCTCAACAACTTCGTCATCACCTTGTCCCAGGCTCACGGCAAATGGTGGATGAAACTGCACGAGCTTCCGCACCCCGAGCAGGAGAGTCCCCCGTACCGGCAGGTCAGCGAGGTGGGCTTCTGCCCCGGCCCCCAGCCCGGGGACGAGGGGGACAGCCCGCCCTCCCGCTTCCTGCCCGTCCTGTGCTGCGCGTCCTCCCCAGGCACCGTGGGGTCCGGGGAGGGGCTGTGGTGCTCGGGGGGCTTCGTGCTGGAAGAGCCCCTCTTCAGCCTGCTCTTCGGGATCGACGCTGCCATGCTGGAGTCTCCTATGATCCTCTGCGGCTTCCCGGACGGACAGCTCTGCTCCGTGCCGCTGAAGGCCCTCAGCAATTCACCGGCTGTCGACGGCTGCCACGACGTTTCGAACCAAGATCCCCCCGTGAAGATCCTCCATCATTTGGAAGAGCCCATCGTCTTCATCGGGGCCTTGAGAACGGAGCGGAGGGCGGTGGAGGATGCTGAGGACGAGCAGCTCTTCGGAGACGCTGGCTGTGACTGCGTGGTGGCCGTGGGCCACTACGGGAAGATGGTGGCCGTCAAGGCGGATCAGAGGGAGGAGGCGACGGTGCCGGAGCTCAGGGAGTACTACTTGCGCGGGCCCATTCTCTGCGCCGCCTGCGGCAGCGGCAGCCGGATGTATTACAGCACGCACTCGGACATCTCCGCCGTCGACCTGGACTGGGTCGGCGATTCCTCCGACCCCGAGGACGCGGAGAGCTACACCGGCGTCCTGCCTCCCGTCCTGTCTCCGGCCAGTTTAAGTATCTGTAGCGTTGTGGCTCTTTCCTTGTCTTCTCGGGCGTCAGAAGGTACTGCCGGCAGCGGGGCGTGCGCTGGGTCTTGGGGTGGAGCGGGGCAGGATAGCTGCCTATTCCGGCCCGTACGTCTCCACCCCTCCTTACGGTCCAGATTGGGCTCCGTCCTCCATCCGTTCTTGTTGACTCCCCTCGTTTTTGTAAGTCGTTTCTGTCGAGCATGCCGACTCGGGCTGAACGCGAGGCGTGCTGGCAGCTCCGGCTCTTCCCCGCCCGTTCGCGGTTCCTCTCCGTTCGGCGTCGCAGGAGGCGGCTGGTCCGCGCAGGTTCCCGTGGGGCGCTGGCACCAGCCCTGCCTGTCCCCTTGGGCTCCCCGCACGGAGGGCAGCCTGCGGGGAGCCCCCCAGCGAGCTGGGACGAGGCTCGCTCCAGAAAGGGGGGTTCCAGGCACGCCACTGTCTGGACCGGGGGCTCCTGCATGGCTGCTCGGAGCCTGCACGCGCTGCGCTCTCCAGCCCCACAGCTTGGGTGCTAATTGTCCCTCCCTCAACGAGGGCAGCGTGCGGTGCCTGACCACGGCCTGGGCGCAGAGCAAGGTGCGGTGCTCGCCCTCGGGAGTGGAGGAAAGGAGCAGAGGGCCTAGACAGGGTGAAAACATCTCGTAGCTGT
>NC_059489.1:1262784-1329383 GCF_018139145.2 Gymnogyps californianus
TCTCCACCCCAGCTCCCCTGCACAGCGAGGGGTGCCAGCAGCCGTGCCCTTCCGCTGCCCCCAGGAAACTGGGGACTTTTGGCAAAAAAAGAAAAAAAAAAAAACAAACCGCAGCAAGAGGGACGTTATAACCTTATCAAAGCCCTGGCCCCCGCCGCCGTTTCACACCCCGCATCCCCTTGGCAGCCCCCCGGCAGCCCCCCTTCCCTCGCCCCTGTGGGACGGGGCACGTAGGAGCTGCTCGTTTACTTTTCCCCGGGGTGCCGCGGGGGAAGGTGGGGGAGCAGGGCCCCCGTCCCTGCCGAGCCCGGTGCGGGAGCAGCTGGCCGCCCGCGGAGGAGCCCCCGGGAGCCGTGGTGCAGCAGGCCCCGCAGGGAGGGAGAGCAAAGCCCCAGCAGCCCCCGGGAGCGTGACAGCAGCTACACGTTGAGAAAGGCGAAGGCCGAGGGCTGCCGGCCGCCCTCCGTGTCCGTCTGCCTGTCCTCAGGCTGGGACAGCGTCCGCGGCTCTGCCGGCGGAGAGTCCGGGCAGAGCACCGTGCCGGGACGAGCCACCAGCTCCATGCCAGCGAAGAGGGACAGGCTTTGGGAGGGCGCAGCGGCACCCGCCGTGTCCCCTGCCAGCCTGCTCGCCGTCTCCTGCTGGCAGGGACAGGCTGGCACCGCGGCACCGGGCTGCCCGGGGGTCTCCGCTTCCACCCCCTGCTCCTCACCGCGGGCCGGCGCGGTTGTGGGGAGCGGGACCGCACTCAGGGGGGTGAGGATGCTCTCGCCTGGCAGGGGCGGGATGTCCGTCAGCAGGTCCCCGGTGCACGGGGCTGAGCCCACGGCGAGGGCGGAGGGGTCCGAGTCCGGACGGGCGTTCTTCGGGAAGGCTGGCCTCTGCAGAGAGCCTCGAACTGCCGCAGCATCTGGGAGGAGAAGAGTGGGACGGGCGGGAGTGAGAGCGGCACCGGGAAGGGGGCCCGGCCCCGGCATCTTTTCCCTGGGGTGCTGGGGATCAGCCCCGTGTCCCCTCCCAGGGCTCAGCCTTGTCTCCCAGGGAGGAAGCGTCACACACCCCAGGCTCCCCGCTCCCGGGAGAGGCGGACAATTCCCACCCCTCTGGGACACGCACGGAATTATTGCCAAGAGCTGGGTCCCCAGGAGCCCCCTGCCCCGGGGAGAGGGCACGGGGATGTCCCAGGAGTCACCTTCGTTGCTCGGTTGGCGACGGGGCCGGGGCTGCCTTGGCTGAGCTGCTGCAGGTGCTGCCGAGTCACGGCAAAGATCTGGTCCAGGAGAGCAGGTCGGAGCACATGAGGGAGGAGATGGCGCACATGGATCTCTGCGGGGAGGAGAGCGCGGCTGAGCCAGGCAGGCAGGACAGGCAGACACCGAAACGCCCCGGCTCGGCGGCATTTCTTCCCCCCGTCCCTCCAACTCTCTGCCTGCAGCGGCACAGCCCGGGGTGGGCAGCAAGGCGGGCACGTGCCGGCGGCACGCCGGGACTGCCCCGCGCTCACCATGCGGACGCTGTCGCTGGGGTCCTCCAGCGCCCGGCTGAGCAGCTCCAGCACCACCTCGCAGTTCAGCAGCCCGCACCTGGCCAAGGGGAAGGGGTTACGGCCGCGCCGGCCGCACGCAGCACCGGGAGCAGGCAGCCCTCCTGCCCGGCAGTGTTTCAGCCCTGGAGATCCAGGCCAAGGTAGCCAGCGGGGTGAGAAGGGCTCAGGCTGGCTCCTCAAAGCCCCCGCAGTGCTCCCCACCCGGCCCCGCAGCACCCACGGTCCCGGGGAGCGTCCGCCTCGGGCACTTACTCCTTGACAAAGCGCTGTGCTTCCTCCCTGGTGAGGAAGACCCTGGCACCGCGGGTCAGCACCGACACCAGGCTCACCTCCCGCACGCAGTCGCCCAGGCTGTCAGCGTCCACCCTGCTCAGGGAGACGCCTCGGTGGGGACAGGGGCCAGCCCTGCTCCCTCCTGGGGTCCCAGCGCAGACCCCCAGCACCCTCCTGCGGGCAGGGGCTCCCTCCCAAATCAGCTCCCCTGCCCCAGCAGCTCTGCCCACCCACGGGCTGCCCGGGCTGGGAGGCCAAGCATCCCAGGAGGAATACAGCTCAGCAGTGCCAGAGGACTCCGGATTAATGGTGTGGAAAACAAGGGCACCGTTCCTGGAGATGAGGGAAGCATCTCAGAAGGTCCCGGGGGAAGGGGAGCCCCCTCGCAGCCCCGCTCTCACCTCTCGGCCACGTGGCTCAGCTCCCGGCTGGCCCCGGAGTGGCTGTCGCTGCCCGATTTGCTGCAGGAGTCCGAGGTGCGGCTCAACTCGCCGTTCCCCTGCGAGGAGTCCTGGGAGCTGTGCCCGCTGTCCGCCTCCTCCCAGCCGCCCCCGGCCAGCCCCGGCTGGTGCCTCACTGCAGGGACAGCAGCGGTGAGGTGTTGACCCCCCAAAACCAGCCCCAAATACTTTACGGGGACCCCCAGCAACCGATGGCCGCCCCAGCCCAGCGGTGAGGGGACCTACCTCGGGTGCTGCGCGCTGCGGTGGTCGCTGATGGCTTCACAGCCCCGGCCGAGCTCCTGGCAGGCGAGGGGGCTCTCACGGGCTGGTAGGCGTCCTCGTGGAGCTCCCTGCGGCGCGGCCGGGGCCCCTCCGGGGAAGGGAGCACGGCGTGGGCCACCGCTTCGGCAGCTCGCTGGATGGTGCTGAGCAAGGCTTCCCCCGTCGAAGCTGGGGAAAAAACAGGGCATCAGGCGCTTCCCGGGGAGCCCAGCCCAGCCCCCGGGCACCCACCGCCCCGCAGGGTGTCACGAGGGGACGGCAGGGACCCGCCGGCGATGACGAGTAGCCCTGGCAGCCGAGCTCCAGGCACAGCCCGGATTTCTGGCTGGACAAGGAGGGTGAGGAAGACCTGGGAGCTACCGGGACAGGCCACGGGGCACAAGCCAGCCTCCCATGACCCCACCACACCTCCCAGTAGGGAAGGACCCGGCAGAGCCCCCCCACTGCCAGCCCCAGCACCCGTCAGACGGCTTGGGAAAGGGGAGAGCCGCACAAAGCAAAGGGTGCGGCGCAGCTCTGCTCTGAGTCACCCAGAAACACCCGCCGAGAGAGCCGGCAACCAGGTTAGGCCTCTCCAAATGCTGGGAGCCGGGTCGAAACCCCCAGGCAGGAGCCCCAGGGCTGCGGCATCACGGCGCGCGGGCAGGGCAGTAACCGAGCAGGGGACCCACGCGGGGCGAGGTGTCACGGGGGCGAGGGGGCAGCACCGGGCGAGGGCACAGCCAAGGACTTACCGGAGCCGCTTTTCTCACTGCTGAAGCCAAATCCTTGCAAGGAGCCACAGGGGCTGGAGCCCATGCCTGGGGGAGGCACAAGGCACGTTCAGAGGGAGCACAGGCGTTCGGGGTCACCCTCCACTGCTGTTCCTCCCTCTTGTAAGCCCAGGGGAGTGCCTGGGGCAGTCGGGAGGAGCTGGGGTGCAGGGCAGCATCCCTCCGCTCCCCCAGGCACGCTTTTCCCTCTGACACAGTACCCTGCAGCCTGCTCTGGCCAGAGCTGCGGGACATCCCCAGCGAGCAGTGCCGGGGCCCGCGGTGGGGCAGGGGAAGCAGCCAGACACCCGTCACCGGGACCTGTGGCACCCTGCCCTCCCCCCCAAAACAGCCCCCCTGGCCAGGGGACCCTCCGCACACCCACAGCTCCGGCCGGAGGGATCGTTCCGGCGCTGCCAGCACGGCCCACGGGAGGTGACAGAGCCCTGAGGGGCCTGCACTTACCGGCAGGAGGCAGGGGACGGGCAGGCAGCGCGGCAGGCTGGGGGAGCGGCGCATCCGAAAAGAGAACGCTGGCCAAGTCCTGCCGGGAGAGAGGAGGGGGTGTGGGCAGAGAGCTGCGGGGCACCAGGCACCCCGGCCGGACCCCAAGGCGGGGGTCTGGGAGGCAGAGCTGCCCTGCAGCCTGAGCAGTCTGTCGGGCAGGCCGGCACTCACCTGCGCGGCCGCCCGGACCTTCTGGTTCAAGCTGTTGCCGTGGAGGGGGTCTGGGGGCCCAGCAAACACTGCAAGGCACGAGGTCGGGAGGGCTGGGGGATGCTCGGCTCCCAGGCACGAGGCAAGATGGGGCAGGACCCCGGCCCCGGCCAGCACTCGGCCTCTGGAGCAGCCCCCGCAGGCAGGAGCCGCCCTGGG
The DNA here is from genome assembly GCF_018139145.2 of Gymnogyps californianus. NCBI lineage: Eukaryota > Metazoa > Chordata > Aves > Accipitriformes > Cathartidae > Gymnogyps > Gymnogyps californianus. The sequence continues at coordinate 1,266,957 of NC_059489.1, forward strand.
CTCTCCCCCGCCACAGCCAGGCTGGGTTTTCCAGCACGGCGCAGGGCTGCTCCCCGCTCTCCTGCCCCAGCTCCCCAGCTCCTCACCCCCTTACCTGCTGCCTCCCGGATGAAGCAGGCATTCCTCTTCAGCTGCAGGACAAACTGCGGGGAGCCCTGGGCGCAGGTGTGCAGCAGGATCTTCAGCACCTGCGGACGCAGGGTGAGAAGGCCAAGTGGCGGCTGCCCCGACAGCCCCCGGCCCTGCGGCAATGCTCTGGCCCGTCACCCCGGCCTCGGGGCTCCTCTGCGGCCGGGGGGAGCCCCACAGCAGCTTCACCCCCCCCCGCCCCGGCCCCGGCTCACCACCACCAACCTACCTTCAGCTTGACGTGGCAGGAGCTGCTCTGCAGCCGGTTGAGGAGATACTCCAGCAGGCACTGGCTGCTGCCGGGCGACTCGTGGGAGATCTCTGGGGCGGGGGGTTAGGGATCCTGCTCCCCCCAACGGGGACCGCAGCCCGGATCGGGGAGGGGAGCAGCAGCAGCAGCCCCCCCCTCCCCTGGTTGCCAGCCCCTCTCCCCCTCCAGCCCCGGCCGCCCCCACCCGGCCCCGCAGGCCCGGAGCGGCCCCGGGGGCCACCACCCCGCGCTCCCCGGAAGGATACTGGCGATCTCCTCAAACAGGTACCCGGGGCAGGGGATGTCATCGTCCGCCGTGCCCCTCAGCAGCACCGGCAGCTGCAGGAGGAGGAGGAGGAGGAAGGGCGGCGTGAGAGGAGCCAGGCCCGGGCCCGGGTAGGGCTGGACCCCGAGTGGGGCCCGGCCCCGGTGCAGGCCAGGCCCCGCGAGCCCCTGTAGAAGCAGCCCCCCCCGTCCCTACCCCGGTGAGACCATACCGCTGCACTGACATCACACCCCTCTTAATAAATGGCGTCACAGCTACGACATCAGAGTGCAAGGGCAGGAGTGCCACGGCAAGGCCGAGGGACCCCGGGCTCTGACAGCACGGGAGGTGGGAAGGTGCAGCGACGGCATCACGGGTGGCGGAGTGACGTCACGCCCTCAGGCAGCCCCCCACCCCCGCTCCCACCCCCGCCCCGGCCCGGCCCGTACCCGGCTCAGGAAACTCAACCGGTCTCTCAGCGGCGCCGCCATGACACTCCCGGCGCCGGCTCTGCCCGGCCCGAAAACGGCCTCGCGGCTCCGCCCCCCGGAAGGCGCTGCGCACCAATGAGAGTGCGAGACGCTGCCGCTCGGCCAGTCATCGGCGAGGGAGGGCGGAGCTCCGGGAGGAAGTGACCCCCAAGGCTGACGCCGGCGGCAAAGTGGCGGGAGTTGCGAAGTAAACAACCGGCACCTCCGCCAATCAGAGCTGCCCGCGACGAACGACCAATCAGTAGGGGCTCGGGAGGCGGGTGCCGCGAATGACCAATCTACGCTTTCGGCAGGCCGACCCGACCAACCCGAGAAGGACGAGGGGACGGCCTTCCGCCATCACCCAATCAGAGAGACAATACGCTTTGATAGGCACACCGTTTCACCTATCGACGAGCCCGAGGGGCGGGCGTCCGCCGGCGCCCAATACGAGGGCGCGACACTTTGATGAGCGCGGCGGACGGCCAATCACGGTTGCTCCGCTATGGCGGCGCCCAGGCTGTGAGGCGGCGTGGCGGCGGCAATGTCGGGCCGGGGCGTCTGGCTGCGGGCGCGGGCGCGGCTGCGGCGCTTCCCCGCGCTGCTGGCGGGCTGCGGGGAGCAGGTGGGGCCGCGGGGAGGGGGGGGGGACACCGGCCCCGGGGGGGCCCGGCGGGCCCGGCGCCCCGCTCCCGTTCCCTGTCGTTCCCCGTAGGCGGCTGCTTACGGTCGGTGCGTGGCCGCGGCGGCGGCCGGGACGACGGAGCTACGGCGGGATGCTTGCCTGGAGGAGTTCCGGGCGCTGCAGGACTGCTTCGCCCGGGCGGTAGGTCCCGGTCCCGGTGCCGGTTTGGGGGAGCGGCTCCGGGCACGGCTCCGGCTGCGGCGGCCGTGGAGGCCTCAGCCCGGCTTGAACCGAGACTCTTTGCAGGCGAAGGCGACGCCGAAGTGACCGCGGTACCGGCCCCGGCGGCCCTCACCCCGCGCACCGGCCTGGAGATGCTGCGGATAAATAAAAAACTCCCAAACCCGACCCGGTTTGTCCTTAAATGAGGGAAGAACGAGCGAGGCGGGGCCGGGGGCGGCTGGCGGGGCCGGGGGCGGCTGGCGGAGCCCCCGGCCGCTGCCCGGCCCTCGCTGCGGCACCTCGGGCCCCTGGGTCACTGCCAGGCTCTGGCAGCCACCGGCCCCGGGGCTGCGGGAGGCCACGGCCCAGCCCGAAGAGGCAGAGCAGCCGTGGGACAAGTGAGCCGGGATGGCAGAGCGGAGACCGAAATCTCACCCGCTGCCCGGCCTGGAAAGAGCAGCCCCATAACGCACCCCCCCGCGCTTTAATCTACGCTTCACGGAGCCCCTTTTCCTCCGCTCTCTGCGGTCCCGCGTTCGGAGCCATTTCGCGGCTCCGTGCGAGCTGCAGCTTTCCTCAACAGTCAAATTCCCTGCAACAGCAGCAGGAACCGCAGCCCCCGGTGCTGAGCTCCGCGCTGGCTCCGGCAGAGGCGAGACGGACGCCGGCCCCGGGGGCGGCAGGAGCTCAGGGAAGAAGCGGGGCGCTTCGGGAAGGCAGCCCGCATCCCTGCCGCCGGCTTCCAACGGCTCCGGCTCTGGCAGCGGCTCTGCTGCAGCTGCTTGATCCCCTGAATGTCAAATTAAGACGTTTCCATCCCCGAGCCAGGCCCTGCGTGTGAGGGCAGCGGGAGGATCCCAGCCTCCCCTCCTCTTCCCCGGCAGCAGGGAGGAGCAAACCTCCCAAGAAAGCACAAAAGCTTCTTTTCCTTCAGCAACGTAACTCCCCGCGGGTACAGAGCAAAGCAGACGCCGCTGCCTGCCCGGGCAGCCACAGCCCAGTGGCTGAGTAAGGCTTACAGATCTTTTTTTAATTAAAAAAAAAAAAAAAAAAAAAGAGAATTCAGATCAAAATGCTTCAGCTTATTTTATTGATCAGCTCAGCCTCCCCTCCGGTCTCTCCCACCAAGCCCTCCACCCCAGTACGAGCAGTCCCCGGGCAGGCAAGAGGCGACGGCAGCTCCTGCCGGCTCCCAGCCCGGCTTGGGGGTCCCCACGGACGGCACCCCACCGTTCCCAGCTGCTGAGGAATGTCAGGAGCATCTTTGGTCCTTTGTGTTCACGCAAACAACTCGACGCCAACAAACACAGGCAGGTCTGACCCCGCAGGGCAGGAGCCTGCCCTCGCCCTGCCCTCACCCTGCCCTCGCTGCCGGGACAGCCCAGGCCAGACCCTGGCAGGCAGCAGAGGGCAAGAAGGGGCAGACCCAGCCCCTGCTCCAGGCTGGTTGGTGCCGCAGGGGGACAAAGCCGGGACCCGTCTCCCCCCGGCAGTCTCCGTGAACCCGCCGCCGTCCCTGCGGAGCGGCTCCAGGGCTCCCGGCCGCCTTGTTTGTGCTTTAAGACAGCGTAATGGAGAAGCTCGCTTTGTACGATGGGGGGGGGGTCCTGAGGGTTAAGGCCGTGACAGTCACGGGGGGTGATCCTCCTGAAGTCCGCCCAAGTCCGTGGCCGTTGCCCTGTGGCTCTGTGTCATTTTAATGAGGAATTAAGACGACATCCTTCAAGCAACAGGCACACGTCCCAGGCAGGCGGCAGCAGTTCCCGAGTGACCGGAGCCGGTGTGACAGTCCCGCGTGTCCGGTAACGACCCGTCCCTGGCTCTGCGAGGTCCCATCGGACAGGAACTCGACGAGGCTAGTTTACCAAAGACACTTTGAAATACAGATATAAAAACCACCACAGTGATGAGGTCTGTAGACTCCAGGCTGGGAAATTTCAGCCGTTCTAGTGAGAGCTTTGGGATTTGATTTCTTACATTCGCAAGTCAGGATGTAAAAACAAATACAAAAAAAAAAAAAAACCAAAAACCCAAAGGGATGAATCACTGTCTGGGAGCCTGAAACGAACCAGGGCTCTCAGAGAAGCTCTTCCCTTCCTTGCTCATAAAATACATTTCCAGGGGCAGAGTACTGACATCTATGGATGTAAAACACAGCGCAGAGGGGGGCTGGGAAGAACGCACAAAACAAAACACGCTCCACCGCGTTACGGAGAGAAGAGGTAGGTATGCTTGAGCCAAGCCCCCGAGCCCGCCCTTTTAAGCCACGTCTTTTGTTCCCGAATTAGTCATCTCTTGCAGAAAAATCAAGCTGGTTTGGGGAAGGGGGGGGCGGGGGGGGCAGTCTGCAGCGCCCGGGTTGAGCTTCATAATGCACTTTGGACAGGAGAAGTCGAGCTTGAAAGCGCAGATGAGAGTTGAGCATCCGGGGAGGGTGGCGAGAGCAAAGCTCCGTGTTATTGCTAGTGTGTGGCCAACGAATTAAATCCCTGGGAGTAGAGGCAGCACAACAGCGGCAGTTGTGCCCGTTTAAGGCAGCGTTTCTACTAAACTAGGTTCCTAAACCACAACTATCTCCTAAACATGCAAGACTAACAGCTCCCATTTCGAGAGAAACACCAAAGCAATCGGCTAAGCTGGTCCTCAACTCACGACTTGATGCTTCTCCAGACTAAAGCCTTTCCCGAGATGCGCGATCCCCGGTTCCCCTCCTCCCGCAGCCCCAGACCTCTGCCCCGAAGCCCCGCACAGCCGGGGCGAAGGAACCCACAGGCGGGTGCCAGGGAAGCTTTTCCAAGCAGGCAGGGGAACCTCGCGGAGGACCACCTCGGTTTTGAAAAGGGAGTCGAGAGCCAGATGGAGAAGGCGATTCAATAACGAACGAGATGTTGAAAAAGGTCCTTGAAAGCTGGCCTGGCAGGGAGCCGAGGTAGATGGCAACCTCTGAAAGCCAGAGGACAGCGGGAGCTTTTCTTTCACGGTTGCCATCTCCTCAGCCACCTGCGGGCACACGCAGGGAGGTGCTACCGTCGCAGAGACCCGAGAAGCCCACGGTCCCCTGGATGGTGCTCACAGGTCCAAGGAGATCCCGTGGATCCCCAGCGCTGCGTCCAGCAAAGTGCCGCTCGGCTGAGACCAACCACTGCCCGAGCAACAGCGGCCAAAAAAACCAGCCGGTTAACTGGAACCTTCCCTACGGAGCTCCTCAGCCCCGTGCCTGCGGCCAAGACCCGCAGCCACCCACCGAGCACAACCACCCCGCTCACACGCTCCCGTCCGCCTGCGTCATCTGCTTGATCTGCCGGCTGCGGACCACCTGCTGAGCCCCCTCCGCAACTTGGTTTAATCGCGTCTCTAGAGCGCTCCGGAGGTCGTTTACTTTCACATCTGGAAGGGGGTTCAGGCCAATGAAGACCCCCGCCCCCTGCGCAGCCTCCTCCTCCTCCTCCTCGCGAGGCAGCAGGTCTCGTCTCCTCCGGCGGAGGTCCAGGTCCGCCTGCAGTTTCAGGTCCCGGTTCGGTTTGACATCGTGGTCCAGCTTCTGGTCCCCCTGGGCAGCGGCTCCTTTCTCAGGCTTTGGGGCAGGAGCATTCTCAGGGCCCGGTTTCTTCTCAGCGTTGTTTGAGAGACCTCCATCCCCGTGCCTCTGCTTGCTCCGCAGACCTCCCTGCGGGTCCTGGACCACGTCCACCGCGTTCTCCCGAGGAGCTTCTTCCTTCACCTCCCCTTTGCCAGGCAGGTCCCGCCGCGAGGCCTGCGAGCCCTCCCCCTGCTGCCCTCTGCCAGCACCCTCGGCTCCCTCGGCGTCTGCACCTCTCTGACGCTCCCGTAGGTGCTGCTCGCTCTCTGCCACGTTCCTTTTACTGGAGGAGTCCAGCGCAACTGCCAGGTCTTTGGGCTCCACCTGACTCAGTGCTTTGGCTTTAAGGTCTGTTCCTGAGTCTCTTTCCAGACTCTTTCCTGCTACTCCCTGAACTTTGGCAGCCCCCAGCTGTTCTCTTTGGATGGGAGCTGTAGCTACTTCCATGGCTTTCAGGGAATTCTTCTTCTCGTGGACATCTCTTCCAGCTTTGGCTTCACGATCTCCTCCTAAATCCTCCGCCAAGGGTTGCTTTTCTAGGTGGTTTCTGGCTGCTGGAACGTGTTGGGCATCCCCGTGAAGGGGATCCCAGTTCTCCGCAGGATTTTTAACAGCTCTGTCATTCTCCTGTGGCAACACCTTCCGCTCCTTGGGAGGAACCCTAGGAATCTCACGTCTGTGTCCAGCCTCTTCCAGCTTTCCTGCGGTCCCCCTGCGCTGCTCCGCGGAGTCGGCAGGCTGCCTGCCCGGGCCCTGCGCAGGGTGCTCCAACAACTCTTTGCTGAGCGGCTTCGCAGCTGCTTCTTGCTTAGCTCCGAGGCCCTCGTCCTCCTTGCTCTTGGAGAGAGGCACAGCGGGCTCCTGCTGCGTTTCCGCTGCAGAACAAAAACCGACACGTAAAAGTCTTACGAGTGAGAGATTCCCTTCTCCTGCCACCGCATTCTGCACAACAGCGGGACAGGAGAAGAGATCACACCATCAACGGCCACACGGGAAAGCAAGGAGAGCCGTGGGGGAGAGCGTTATCCCTGCGCACGGGGGCCGGGGATCCCCACCTCGGAGGCCGGGGTCCGACGCAGGAATGGCTTTTGCAGAGCGGACTCTGCCATGTGCCAAAGGGACTCGGATCTCTCCCAGCCCGATTTTAAAGCTGCTTTGAGCAGCGATCAGCCCGTGGAGGGGTCACGCTCTTTGGCGACGTCCTTACCTTGCTTTGGCTTCTCCTCTCCTCCCTCCTCCTGCCTTTGCTGGTGGATCTCCTTGTGCTGCTCTTCGATTACAGCCAGCAGTTTTGCCTGCTGGTCAAGTAGCTGCTTCTGCTGTACCTGCTGTTCTTTGATCACCTGCAGCAGCACAGCGTGATCAAGCAGGTTCGCCTGCCCCGCTTCTAGAAAAGGGAAAAAAAAAAGAAAGAAAAACAACAACAACAAAAGAAAATCCATGACCCAGACCCCTCACTAATCACCTCTCGGCGCTGGAGGGGCTGCAGGGGCTTTCCTCGGCAGGAAGGTCCTGCTCTGCAAACGCTGCCCGTTCGCCAGGAGGGAGGGATGGACGCGGTACGGCTCTGCTGCTGGCACTGACGGCGATCACGGCGGCACCGCTCCGGCGTACCTCCACCGAGGACGGCAGCCAAAAGCCCAGACTGGCTGCTCACTACCACACGTGCTAACCCAGAACATCGCCCTCCCAAGATGTGGGTGGAGGGATCAAAACCAAGCTCTCAGGAACTGCTCAGGGAGAAGAGCTGTGAAGAAGCGGTACAGGGGAGCAGGTCTGCTGGGCTCCCAGCACAGGGAAGGACGAGGCGGCTGCTTGGCACAGGAGCTGGAAGAGGCCGGGAGCGGCAGAAGTCGTCTGAGAGCGAGGGGCTCGGCTGCCCAAGCGAGACAAGATGCTTTTAAAGCTGCCTGCGGAAGCCCCAGCGCTGCTGCAGCTCGGCTCTCGAGATTAGCCAGGCTTCTCAAACACATAATCTCTTCAAATGCACTGCAAAGACTTCATCCCAGCTAAACCGAGCCTGGAAAGGCCACAAACAGCAAACACGTAACCTTAGGAGGAAATGGAAGAGTCAGCTAAGGCACAGCACCGGGAGCTGCCCTCAGAGGGAAACTACCCGCACGGTGGGATAAACCTACACGGCAACATCCACCCAACACGTGAGGTACGGACACCGAGCTGGGCCTTTTCAGGGGACAAGTCCTGGGTTACGGCCAGAGCGATGAGGAGCTGCTCGTGTCTCTTCTCCCGGCTTAGCCAAGGGGAAGGTCTAGCCTGGCCCACGGCAGGAAAACACCCACCGAACAATCCTGCCGAAGATTTTTGGCTTCGAGCACGGTGCAAGGGCTGGGATCCCGAGCAGCAATCAAAGGTTTGACGGCCGAGTACGCTCGCACGCAGCAAGCAGCGCAGGCGGCCAGGCAGGTTGAAACCCCAGCGGCGCAGAAAGGCAGCCGCACCTCGAGCCGAGCCGAGCCGCCACCGCAACAAAACCGAGCTCCCCGCGCCACGTAACGGGGGGAAATCCCTGCCCACCGGCCCTTCGCAGCCGCAAAGTCACACAGAACAGACGAGTGCGTTTCGGGCCAAGCAGAAGTGACTCACGTCGATTCACTCGCTGCAAGCGCCACGTCACGCACAAACTATGAGTCCCAGGTCTGCACGGAAACGTTGCTGCCTTTCCTCCGCCTGGACAGACACTCAGACGTATCGTGTCGTATCTGGAGGCTACGAACCTGCGTGTCGCTTGCCTCCCACACCAGCAAGCAGCTTTCCTCCGAAACTCAAGGTGTTTCTAGACCATTATGCCCCACAGGAAATAATGTCAAAATTAATAGCCTGTAAAATGCCATTTAAATTAAAAAGGGATGCTGTCCAGGTTAATCCTTCTCCAGCACGCACTGCCTCCCCCCGTCCCACTAATCACCCACAAGGTGATTACAGAGAAATATTTCCAGTTCACATTATGGTGCTATGAGCTGAGGGCCCCTGGAATTCCCCTTCCACTCCGTTTACAGAAAGCTGGGCTGCGAGGGGGAATTTGGTCGTTTCAAGAGAGCAATTGACTTCTCGAGATCTGTTTATTTTTCGCACTTTGCTCAGAATAAACAATGAAAACAGAAGTCATTTCTACTATCTCACTCTCCGAGACTGCCAGGTCCCAGCTCGGCATGGGAATGTTTGGGTGGAACACACAGCAGGCAAAGGTTTAATGCCAAATCAAAGCGTTTCTCACCGAGAGCTCTGCAAACACATGTAACTCCTGTGTTTGTGCAGCGCACCTCTTCCACACAAACAAAAGGCGACGCTATCTCCCGGCTCCTCCTTTGATCGTGGGGAAAGCAGGCCTCAGCCAGTGCTTTGGCTGGATTTTAACAGGCACTCTTCATAAAAAAACATCTTAATTATAAAATGGAAGTACCTGAGTTCACATGGCCCAGGGCAGCTACAGCCGGAGCACTCAACAACGGTCCCGGCGAGGCCGCTGTTTGCAGAGAGCACCCACGGAGCTGCGCGCCCTCCGCCTTGTTCCCGTGAAACCTTTTCACCTTTTCCACGCTCTCCCAGCCTCTGGGTGCGAAGCTCAGCTCAGAGCAGAGGAGCAGAACAAGCCCAGAGTACCTTTTGGTGACATCCTCATGGGAGAGCATCCCCTGCGAGTCCCACACAGACTGAGATGGAAAACCCCACGGAAACGCAGGTCCCTTCACCCTCCCTGAAACGTGAAAAGTCCTCGTAGTCCAGACCCACCACTAGCTTTTTACACTCAGTTTTTAAAGTCCCATTGCAATACAGAATGGAAAGAAAATAATTAGAAAACCAAGATGTAACCACCAAAGAGGAGGGCGATAGGCTCCCCAGGAGCAGAGCCTGCCCACTGCCATCGCTCATCGGACCAAACGCCCACCACCTCCAGACCAGAACGAAGGCGAAGAGCCACGGGACCCCACCACGCACGGGCTGCAAGTCCAAGCTCGGGCTCCAACCCCTCTCGCAAGGCAGAAGTCGAAGGCAACGAGCTCAGCCTGAGGAAGGGCTCACCGCACAGCACCGAGGCTCCATGGAAGGAGCAGACGGGGCTTTGCCACCGTTCGCCCATACGGCTACGTGCCCAGGTCTCCCCATGTGCTACAGCCCACGTCTGCCCCACGCCGCAAGGCTGCAGGGCGATGCCCACCCACCTCTCCCCACCGTGCTGCCGGGTCCCCCCGTTTCGCATCAGCCAAACGGTTTCACTCCGGTCTCGCTCTTGCCGGGGCAGCACCGCCTGCGCTCAAGCCGCCGAAGCTGGGGAGCAGCCGGGCTCGGGTGCCAGCGTGACTCATGTCCTCGAGCGGCCCTGCCAGGGGCTGCGCCGTGGAACAGCCGGCCTGCGCCGCAGGCGTGAGCCCGCTGGAGACAGGCACTAATTGCCGCCGTCGCGGAGGTGACTACGGCCTAAAGCTATGTGCTGGCAAGAGCCAAGAACAGCGCTGGCTGGCACCGTCCTCCTGCAGAGAGAAATCCTGCACTCGCAGCCTGGCTCCCGGGGGGGAGCCCAGCACCTTCCCCTCCCCGCACACCCCGGGGATGCACGCTCACCCTCCAGCTTGCTCTCCGCGTTCTCCTGTTGCTTCTCCTCGGTGTTTCGGGCCTCCCTCAGCTCCAGCTGATCCGCTCTGTCCGGGAGGGGCAGCTCCTGCTTTTCACCTGCGGACAAACAGATCGACAGACCTTTGCGGTCAATAAGGATGCTCCAGCAGCAGATGTTCTCTAAAATGACACCACATCGTGTTGTCCCTCCCTGCCTAAGCCGGCACAGTTTATATTCAACCCGATGACTGCAAGGGAAGTAATAAAAAAAAAATATTTAACAATCTTATAGACTCGTGGCAGCGAGCCAGCGCTAACTACCTCAGCCAATTAAAATGCAAGAACGGTTCTAACTAGCTTTTAGACGGGCACTTAGCAATGTGTTACCTGTCAAGATCTCCCGGCTCCGTGTCCCCAGTGAGCTCAGAGACGCACAGGAACAGCATGGCACCTGACATTTAGTAGGCTAGCAAACAACTGTTTGACAGATATTATAGTAGCTGTCAAAGCCACCAGATTCCTCCTTCTCCCCAACAGCTGCTGAAGGGGCTGTGCACGCTCACATGCTAATCTCGTGAAATTAAAAGGAAACACTGGGATGTAGGTAGGAATAACCAAATCGCCCATTCTCGGGGGGGGATTACAGGCCAAGAGGCGAGTTTGTTCAGACAAGCCGCCGTGGTGGGCGCTTACCAGGGTCGCCTTCCTTCTCCACGGACTTCGCAGCCTCCTCTGCTTTCCTGGGGGGCTGGAGCTTTGATTTCTCCCTGTCACCTGCAGCCTCAGCTTTCTTCTCACCGTCCGGCACGGCAGCTTGCGCCTTGGCTTCCAGCACTTGTTTGTCTGGCTCCAGCCCTTTGTATGGCGGCCTGCCATCCTGCTGCACGATCACCTCCAGGACGTTCTTCGGATTCTTAACGGGCTCGTCAGTCCCTCCCCGCAGTTGGTTCTCAGCAATCCCTTCCTTCCCTTGTTTCGGGCCAAGCGCCTCTTTCTGGGGATTCGGCACGGCTGGCTCCTCCAGCGCCGGCTTAAGCAGACGATCGTTGGCTCCTCCGGGCGCAAGCTTGTTCTCATCAGATTCCTCCCGCTCCCGCCCCATGTCCACGACCACTTCGTCGTGCGGGACGGGCGGCTCGTGGCGATGCGCTTCCCCCACGGGCAGGGCAATCCCTAGGGCAGACGACAGGCAGGGTCAGGGGGCTTGAGACTGAGGGGAGAAAGTAACAGGCAGCAGGTTCACAGCACACCCAGCTACCTGCTGCCCTTTTTCAGCCCTGCCTTTCCCTCCTCATCGGGAGGCGGCATTCCTAACGAGCCTCGAGAGCATCAAATACTAAATCACCTTCAGTTCACGAGGTAACGAGCAGAGATCAGGACCTTTATCTGAAATAGTCCTGCAACGTACGCCTCCCAGCTCCAAACCTGGCACCCTTTCCCCAGGTTCCCCGTTACCTTGATCGGGACGGTCAAGCTGCACTTTCTCCTCCGGCTTTCCTCTCTCCTCCTCTCTCTTGGGTACCTCCATGGGCACCTTGATTTGCGGCTGCTCCATCTCCTCCTTCTCATCCAGCAGCTTCGGTTTATCGCGGTCATCCTCCGCCTCCTCTACCGCCGGGTTCTGGTCTGCAAACGCAGGACAGTTAATTGCACGAGGTGACGCACGGCTGCCTTGTCAGTCCACCGGCAGGATCAAGGCAATCGCTTCGTCTGCCGCAACGCCCTTTACCAACACAAGCCGAGCAGCTATTTTCCCTTCAGCGTTAGTACGGAGGGGTTGGGGCTTTTGTTCTGGGGTCGCCTGTTTGTTTTCCCTACAGTGGCTTTTTATGGAGCTGCCGGCAGGGAAGCCCAGGCCAGGCAGCGAGGCAGGGCCGGGATGGAGCCGGCTGCCGCTGCGAGCCCATGCCGCCAGATGGTAGCATCCTCCCGGTTCCCCCGCGCCGGACCCCCGAATACCGGGAGAAACCGAGGTGGGGTCCGGCCGCAGCCCCCCGCATCGCCCGCCTGCGCTGGCTGCACACTGCAAAGCAGCTCAAAACCTCTTTTGGTTTTTTTGCGGGGTTTTTTTTTTCCTCCTTTTTGTGCAGGAGCGTTTCCCCAGCCCTTCAAACGCCGCAAGGAGGACGGGCGGGAGGGAGGAGAGCTGCAGGACCCCACAGAAGGCACCAAGTTTTCAGGAGCGCGATTAAACAAGGCATTGGGGAAACTCCCGAGGGAGACAGGGGACTCTCCCTCAAAGAGATGGGATGTTCCTGGAAGACAGATCCCAGTCAAACCAGTTACTGGGTTCAGCGCTGGAGTAACCACGTGGAATTCGTGGCACGTCCCACAGGATGTGAACGGTCCCTTCCGACCCCAGGGTGGCAGAAGACGACCCACACAGCACGAACGGGGAGTGAACTCTTCCTTAGAAGAGCGGCAGAGGAGGAAATCTAATTGTTTCCCAGCACTGAAGTTGTTCTGCAGACTTTTTTCCATCCAACAAACTATGAAAAAAAAAAAAAAATCTATCTTCTGTAACAAAAAAAAAAAATTCCCAACTCTTCCCCCCATTTGCTCTCCCCCATGCGATTTCCTTTGGGGAATTAATTCTATAAACATCTTTCAATTTTCTCCTCCCCCTCCGCAGGGCTGGTGCGATTTATTACAAGATGAACTCATGGGAAAGAAGAGATTGCCACAACTTCAGCTGCGTGGGCCTTACCCAAGCTGGGGAGGGGGGTGGGGGGGAAAAAAAACCCAACAAAATAAGTACAAAATCCTGGCCCAGAGGGATCTGTGCCAGAAGGACCCAGCGCCTCTCCAGAAACCTGGACTCTCTGGCCCAGAGCTCCGCACCCAGTTGAAGGGACGTGCACTGGGGCTGGCCGGCTTTCAAAGTTTCTTTGGTTCGGGAATGACGGTGGGAGGGGAGGAGGACTCAGATTTTCTGAGAAATTCGAGTCTAGTACCCAAGGGTCCCTCTCTCCATTGAGGGACTTCCCAGGGTTCAGCAAGTCAGGGCAGGACACTCCTCCTTTCAGGAAAAAATGGACTGCAGGAACCAGTGCCCAGCCCTGGACGGGGGCCCTGGGAAGCAGGAGGCTGAGGCCGGGGAGGGGAGCGCTCGGCACGGCTGCGGATGTTCCCAGCTAAATTCTGGCCTCGCAGCAAAAAATTATTTACTCTATTGGAGGAAAGTTTTTCGTTAATTGGTTCATGAAGCCAGGAGATGGCTGCATTTGGAGAAGACTGCGGCGCATCTGAAACCAGAGGATCCAGAGAACCGCAACACGGGCAGAGCCGTTCCCACGGCAGACGGGAATGACGACCCAAGGCAGCAAGATGATGTTCAAGAGGGGAAATAAAAAGGAAGAGGGGGGGAAGCTTTCCATGCGAGTGGGAAGTAGAGGAGTTAAAACCAGAACTAGCCCCGCGTGCACGGCAGGGTTTGGCCAGAGGAGCCTGCAGCAGGTGAAACCCCCCCGCGGGTCCAGGACACGACCGAGGGGCTGGGGGAGGCCCCGCTGCTGGGAGAAGCATCAATCTTAAATCAAGAGGCAGAGGCATGTTCCCCGTTCTGCAAACAATGCAAGAAAAGACCAAAACACAAACAAAACACAAACAAAAATAAAAGTCTCCACGCCATAATAAGACAAAGTTGCCTCTAAGCCGTCATTTGCTCAGCAGGAAACAAAATTAAGTTCATCATCAGGGCGTGAATTAACGACCTCTCACGCTGCATGGAAAGCTATAAGGGGCTATATGTGGTTTGCAGCGAACAATTTTGCTCAGGATGTGTAATAATCGCTCTAACTGTCTAGTCGCCCTCCAGGTCCCTTTGGAGAGCATTACAGTAATGCTGCGCCTCTTAATGTTTTATGAGCGGCGTTGGACTTTACAGGCAAGGGCTGAGAGGCTGTAAAAGCTTTTTGGCTTACAACAACAGGACCTGGGCGTTCGGCAGCACCGGGAGGGTTTGCTTTGCCCTGGCGCAGCCCCTGCTGCCGGCGGGTCCTGCCGAGCCGCCCCAGCTCACGATGCTCTTCGGCAGCTCCGCTCACGCGCGCGGGGCGGCGAAGGGAAGCCAGGGCTTTCTGCAACTGATTTGTGTGAGTGTGCGTGTGCGCGCGCGTATGTGTTGTGGTTTGCCAACAGCCTCTCTAGGCTGCAATAAAATTTCATGATTAGCAACCTAAAAGCTTCCCTTCCCCCCGCCCCGCTCCTGGTTTGGATAGTAGCAGTGGTCCCAGAAAGGCATTAAATCCCTCCTCACACAGTTTTCCTATCGCTCTTGTCCACCGCAGCAACGACCATAGCCAAGAGCTGCGTCCGCACACCCTGCTCTCGGCAGAGGCGGCGAGACGGGCCCCGCTCTGCTCCCCCTGAGCCGGGGGGATCCGGCAAAGGGACCAGGGGAGCCCCAGGGACAGCACAGGGAGCTCGGGGACACACCACCCTCTCCGCTGAGCGAATGCTCGGAGCATCGGCCGAAGGCTGACGAGGGAGATGGGGTTCCGGACCCGCTCATGCCGGTCCAGCTCCAGACTTGCTTCAATCGCTTCAGCGCAGTGAAATGGAGCAAGATCCACGAGCTCGTGCTAAGGAAAACGAAGAAGAACAAGCGAGGCAGAGGGATGGGGGCAAACCGTTGCCCTCAAACGTGCCAAGCAGCCCTGCACCTCCCCGCAGGGCAGGGACAAGGCCTCCCCGGGGAGCCCCACGCAGCCCCCCCCCCCCCGGCCCCAGCTGCGCCTCCAGGAGCCCCCCTCCCCCTGAAACGGTTACAGATTTCACAAGGTTATCGAATGGCATCACTGAAATTAGTTCACAGTTGTCTCCTGACGCACCAGCAGTAAAAACGAACCCAAATTACAAGAGGCTGATAGTGCCTTTTCTGTGTCACAGGCACTATTAAAAGCTCGCTTGCACAAAGCACCAGGGAGAGCTGCAGCAGAGTCAAGCTGTTCCTGCAGCTATTAGGAGCTGTGCATAATCCACGTTTCACACATGTTCGGGGCTGCTCTGGCTAATAACGCCGGCGGGGACGCAGCCTGCGGCCAGGCAGGTCTCTTTTTTCGGGGGCAAACACGCAGATGCAGCGCAGGGACGGAGGAGCCCTCGGCATCGTGCCCCGCAGCCCACCGGCAGCCAGCGGAGAAGCCAAACGCAGACCCAAGTTTTGCCCAAGTCCCTATAACACAAACCACCGCATCCAGGAGGACACGTGGGATGGACGGAGAAGGGTCCCCAGCACGCAGGCTCCCCGGAGCACCGGGGAAAGGGTGCTCTTGCATAAGGAGCGTGAATCAGGTCTTTGTTACCCGATATTGCACAACGCCAGAGAAAGAAAACGAAGCGGCGATGATCAAGTAAGGAGCTGAAAAATATTACAAAATCTTAATCCACCCCATGAGACCCTCTAGGGTGCTTTCAAATACAGAGAGAAATTGCCTAATTAGCTTTTTTTTTTTTTTAAATGGATAATTGCCTTCATGAGCTTTCACAGGCAGCTTAGCAACCTTTTAACATACGCGCACACGCTGCATGGAGCGGCAGAACGTTTCTGAAAGGGGTTTTATACCTTTCCCGAAGAGCTGCTGACAGTAAACCTCAAGCAATACAGGCAGGGGCTGTAATGGGCACTTGGGTGTCGTTAGTAAAAACACTATTCAGAGTTCGCTGGTCAATACGTGTTCACATAAAAGGGCAATGTTCTAATATTCATAATCCCAGGGCCCACAGGGCAGGGTTTTA
The DNA here is from genome assembly GCF_018139145.2 of Gymnogyps californianus. Lineage (NCBI taxonomy): Eukaryota > Metazoa > Chordata > Aves > Accipitriformes > Cathartidae > Gymnogyps > Gymnogyps californianus. Next base: position 1,282,809 of record NC_059489.1, read on the forward strand.
ATGAAAGTCTGTACAGTTCTGGTCTCCGCAACATCAAAGAGGCCAATAAAACTCCTCTCACATGCTGACAGGCAAAAGTCAGACAGTGAAGGCAGGACTGGGAAAAGGCCCCGCGCAGCCCCCAGGTTTGCCTCGGCCAGGCAGCTCCCGGCCGGGGCTGGGGGGGGACATGGGGAAGGGGGACGGAGGCTCCCTCCGCCCGGGGAAGGGCCGAGCACCCACCACCGGTGCCCAGGGAGAAGCCGTGTGTTTCTGCTAAAGCCCCGTGCGAGGAATACGAACCAGATGTGCGCCGAGGAGGGCACCCAGGTGATGCGGGGCAGCCCGCATCCTGCGCGCCCCGTGAATGACGGGATGCAGCTGCTGCAGTGTTTTCCAGGCTGCAGGCTCCTGCTTCTGCAAAACAAGCCGGGTGAGGATGAGGGGGGGAGCCCCGGAGGGGTGGGTGGGGGGGGTGGAAGAAGGGCACCATTTACCGCCTCTCATTGCTAGTCAAGCCGACATCCTGCAGAGGCACAGGGAGGCACGGATCCAAGGCACGGGGCGGTTTGCAGCAGCAGCTCTCCCGGGGCAGCTCCACATCCACCCGCTCCCCAAGCGCCGGCCGCCCTGCCCGGTTCCTTGTCTCCCTTCCTCTGCCCGGCTCCATCTCCCCCCAACACCATCCCGCTTCCTCCTCCTCCCAGGGGATGGAGCACCCAGGCCAGGCTCCGCTCCCCGGGGCAGAGCCAGCAGCCCCCCGCTACGAAAGGGACCACACACTGGACTCGGGAGGGCAGCCAAGCTTTCCCTGGGCAGCCGCTCGCTCATCGGCGGGTTAGGAGCTGCACAGCTCTTCCCTGGGAAGTTTACGAACCAAGAGCACTAAAACCGCCTTCCTTGCAGGTAGGATTATTTAATCCAGCAGCAAGTACCACGCACTAAGGGCTAACGCCGACGAGCTCTGGGCACATGCGGTGGGTACGGCAGGGCGACCGACGAGTCGCTGCGCTACGCGATGATTAGACGCAGGCGTCCTGCTCTGCCGCCCCGGTTCACGCGGAGAAGTGGAGAAGAGATTTAGCAAACTCCAGCGGACACCATCTTTTATGGGACTTTTTTTTATTTTCCCAGTCACAAGAACACGTGTCATTAGCGACTCCTCCTGAAACGAGCAGCTGTTCTTTGGCCATTACTGCTCCAAAATTAACCAAGACGGAAGAATTCAATTGCATCCCTCCTCCCAGCCCTGCTGAGTGTGCTCGATTAAGGGATTGAGAGCATCTTTTGCTCAGAGTTCACGGGCATCCTAGTGCCTGAGAAGGCATGCATGCCTTGGGTAAACCATGAGCACGAACGCATAAAACCCCACCGCTGCCAGGGACGGAGCAACCCAGGAGTGAATGTTATCGGCGGCAGCACCGGTGTCTCAGAGACACTCAAAGCTGCTCGGCAGGAACGCAGCCAACAACCAGGAGGGAGGATAATCTCCAGAAGAGACAGCCCCTTTCTCCCTTCCGTTCTCAATCTCTGCGAGGATATTTCAAGGCCCCCAAAGAGCAAAAACAAAACAAAAAAAGAAAAAAAAAAAAAAAAGGCAGCACGAGCAGAACCAAACAAAAATAAAATAAAGAAACAGGACACAGCCACAGATGAGGGGCAGCGCAGGGTCACGCGACACCTGCTAGCGATGGCCTTGCAAGGCAAGCCTGCAGCTGGGGACGGGAAGGATCGGCTGTAATTCTATCAACGGCCACAGTAAACAAATAATAAATAACGTGAACCAGTAAACAAAGCTGAGGCATAATCACAGGCTTTGTCAGAGCTAAAACCGAATCCAAATTTATATCCTCACAACCAAAAAAAGTCAGTGCCCATAAATTTACATACCTTTGAGCGCAATGAATGGCTTGTTATTGGAACCGCGGACAATGCGCTGGCAGAAATGGTGAAAGCAGCCCTGTTCGGCCACTCGCGCCCCTCGTACAGGTGGCCAGCGCGGAGCCATCGCTGGGCTGGGCTCACAGAGCTGCATTTATTACCCCGAATGGGGAGATCCGTGCTCTGTCCTTACGGGGGACCCCAGCCCCCGCACCCTACCTTTCCTTTCCCTTCCCAAAAGAACAACTCCCACAAGGTACCATCGGAGCTCACACCAGGCTTTTCCAGAAGGCAAAACTGCAGCCTTTCTTGGGAAAAGCCCCCGGGATGCTGTGAAGAGGCACGGAGCTGCCTGGAAAACACCCTGCTTCCAGCACACTTTTTAAAAAAAATAATTTTTTTTTTTTTTTTTTTTTAAAAGAGGTGGAGCTGGGAGCAGGGCTGGGAAGCACAACTCAAACAGACACATACCTGGGATTTTAACCGAATCCTGGTCAATTCTGTTCTCTTCTCTGTCCAGGTGCTCCAAGCCCACCGCTTCTGTCTTCACAGGGGCGTCCTCCGTTGCAGACAAGGTGGTATACGTACTGATAACCAGTATTCCCAGGCCAATCCACAGTATAATCTGCACAATGTGCCAGAGCTTCAGTTAGCACAGCAAAACAGACAGGACTGCTCTGTAAAGCATTCTTCATGCAAACAGTGTCTCCAAACAATTCAAAGCTCAGTGCAATTACACATGTCAATAAGAGGGAGAGAAGAGGAGAGAAATTTAAGAGGCGAAAAAGGAAAAACAGGAGCTTTTGGCTGAGGTTCGTATTTGGATGTAGAGACATACCAATGAGAGTTTCAGATGCTGGAAGCTGTTGAAAAGGCGACTCCTGTATCAGAAGGGCTCAAAAGCAAGTGGACAGGACGTAAGGAGAGAAAAACACATGTGGCAGACACGAGTCCAGCTGCAAAGACTCATTCCCTGGTATTTCTAGCAGCTACATTAGAACACCATGAAATCAGGCCTGGCTGAGAACAGAGGTGCCCGACCTGTTTACAGCCTAGAAAGGTTTCTAGGGAGCTGTTTAAAAATTCTTATTTTTGAAAGCAAGAATAAGATGTCCACACACAAGTCCTAGCGGCCAGTGCTCAAGAAGCAACTCACTGATTTCCAGAAAGCTAGGACCAAATAGAATAAAAACAGAAAGACAGAATCTGGATCCTGTGGAGGCAAGGGCTCTACGAATTTCTCTAGCACAAAAAGGAGAAAGTGACCGCCACCAAAAAGAACATTCCTACAGCTTATTATCTAATGATAAATGGATCTAAAAGGATCTAATTCCACATGAGCCGTAAGAAAGAATAAAAAACTCTCTGCACCAAAAAAGAATCTCTAGGAATGCTAGCAACTCACGGGGTAACTCAAGAAGGACAAGCAAGACGATGCGCGACAGCAACAGGGGCAGAGGAACGTCTGCCGTGTTCGGTGCCAGGGCTGCCAAACGTCTGCCTGCTCCTCCAGACGAGAGCGGTACCAGTTCAAAGAGCTGAGCGGATGGATTGCTGGCCGACAACGCTGACTGGGGAGATTTAATTAAACTAATACATTATTTTTACCTAGTTAATCATTGCAATTGTCACAGTAAGGGCTTCTCGTGGAGCCTGGTTTGCATGTCAACGTGTCAACGGCGCTGTGAACGACTGGTAGGAGAAAGTCGGCAAGAGTTTGGGCTGAAGGAAGTCGGCAAAGCAGCAGCACCCTCCGCTAGAAACTCGGGTCTCCCCACAAACTCCTTTTCACAACAGACCATGGAAGCAACAGGAACCATCATATGCAAAACAGAAAATGCCTCTGCAATGCTGGGAAGCTGAAAGTTTGCAGCAAATTGGTATTTATGATGCAGCAATTCCCCCCCTCTTTCCCACCCCTGCTGCGTGCATTCTGACTGCAGGCTGCTGGGGAGAGGACACCGCTTTTTCCGCCATATGCCTAACAAGAACAACTTGCTACGCATGCTTCACGAGGCAATCGTATAAAAGTCTCAATCTGCAAAGGAAAAATGCTGCTTTGGCACACGATCTTGTTGCTGTCCAGTAGGAACCACACAAGCTGCCCGGCCCCTTTGCAGAGCGGTGCAACACCCAGAGTACTGGTGATTCTGGCTTGGGCTGTGATACCAGCTCACGAGAGGACCACATCCTGCGGGACTCATCCTCTTCCCCAAATATCCTTACCCTGCAGCATTTGCATCGCAATTCACAAAAAGCACGACAAAAGGATGCTACTCAGTGCAAGGAAAACCAGGAACGGCCACAGGGGAGCATTGCTACAACTGGAAGCTGCCAGAGGGAGAAAACTGAAAATAAAGGGGAGAAGTGAAATCGAAAGGAGAAGTTAAAACATTGGCACCCCCAGGGGAGGGAGGAGAGGCTAACGCCTTCCTCTCCTTCTTCGCACTGCGGGAGATCGCACCAGAAACGCAGGCCAGCGCGGTCAGAGCCTCGGGCCCAGGAGACCCCGTTCTCAGCACACCCCTGCAGACAGACAGACGCCTTCAGAAGGAAAAGGTTGGCGGGACGTGAAGCAGCTCTGGACAAGGGGCGAGCAGCGTGGCCAGGGAGCAGAGGCCAGACCTTAGAGACGTTGCAAAGGAAACAGAAGTAAAATCTGCTCCCTGGCTTGCCGTTTGGGTGCACAAAGAGCAGATATCCTGCCACCCGGCTCGGGCCAAAAGCGGAGTCAGCAGGTCCCTGCCACTGCTGCCCTCGGCTTGGAGCTCGTCCACTTCCTCCCCTCACACAATCTACAGCCCTGGCAGAAATGCCTTTTGCGACTGGAAGGCTGTTCTGGCATCTTCCAGAAACAACAGCGGAGAGGAAGAACGTTTCTACAAAGAGGATCTATTCTGGTGCCACAGGAACTAGTAGCAACGTGGGAGAGAAGGGAACTGTAGGAAACGGCTGAAAACATTAAGTGTTTTAAAAGGATTTTTGTTGTTTCTTATCTTAGTGGGGAACCACGGGCTTGAATGCCTTAGATTCAAACCCCTTTGATTGTTTAACATTTGGAGTTCATCTGTGAGCTTCCCAGAGCAGCGGGTATGGGCACACGTGGCAGTCAAAGAGAGGCTGGGCTGTCCATGAAGCAGCAGCCGTCCCTCACCTTCAGCTCCCCGCTGTCAGCATGCCTCCTCCTCACCTACCCCATCAGCAACTGAAGGCCAGAATAAAGAGGACCACAATTTGGCTTGATTCCACGGAGATACTTATGGCATGGAAAACCAGGCAGTTTGTACTCAAGGGACCACCAAGGCTAATCTGGCAGTCGAAGGAAGAGGAACGTGGGGTGCAAGGACTCGGTGGCTCGAGGCACCAAACACAGGCAGAGGAGCCACCTACCCCCAAAGCGTCCAGCTGAAGAGCTGAGGACCTGAAGCAAGGAGAGGGACAACACTGCAGAGCAGTTATAAGCCAGTGCCTGGTCCCACAGGAAGGATTTCCCCCACACCTCTGAAAAGCGAACCTGCTGAGAGCAGAGGTCCTTCTCCAGAAGCACCTCTCAACGTGGAGATGGCAAGAGGACGTGCAAACCCCTCTGGCTGCAGCCTCCTCCTACACGCAGGTCAGCAAGGCAAGGGCCTGTCTCCCGTGGGGAGCGCTCCAAGCACGGACGGGAATTCAGGAGAGGAAGTTTACACGGCCGTTTCCTCTGCTGGTTGCTTTCCCTCGGCCGTCCTTCCTCCCAGAAGATAACTCGAACTTTGTACAGAAGTGTCATTAGCTCAGACCATCTCCTCTAACCACGCCTGAGCCATCGGCAGGAAGCAAAAAAACCAGCATTTGTGTGGAGTGACGACATCCTGCAAACCGTGCTGTTTTGGACACCGAGCGTTTGGAGGGACAGAGTCATGGCGAAGGAATGCAGAGCCCCGGTCACTGCCGGGTTCCTCCGCTGCGCTGCGACAGAGATGCTGTGTTTGACGGGCCGTACCGACCGAAAGCGCCTGCGGTGAAGGTGTGCTGGCTGCCACCCTGCCAGGGGAGGGCAGAGGGGAATCTCTTTTCCATCCGCACAGGAGCGAGACCGAGGGGTCATTTCCTGACCTCGAGCAGCCTCTCCGCAGCTCCTCTTCCCCAACTGGGACAACAGCAACTCCGGCCTCCCTAGGAGGGGCCTCTCGGACAGGCTTGTGTCAACACTGGGAAGCCAACACCTTCCTGTTAGAAGTTAAACACTCTGTTTACAGACCTTAACGCGACCTTCAGCAGCGCTCTGCCAAACCTCACTCTGTCCTCCCGCTCCAGGCTCCCGGAGGGCAGCAGGACACGGACCCGCACCTTTACAGGAACACGCTTGATGCTTAACCACAAGAAAGAGAACGCTCTCCCCAGTTCATTCACAGCGCTGCATGCCTGACTTCAAGCTTTTTAACTGCTCTGTTACCTGATCGTCTTTCCAACACAGCAAGCCTCTCAACCAAGCCACCCCCCCGGCCTAGCCCAAGCTGCCGGCCCCAGCCCCGGCCGGCTGGCCAGCGGCTGCGATAATTAACAACTCGCTGGCAGAAGCCACCAGTGCTCTTCGCTGGCCAGCAAACGTCTGGGACTGCCCATATCCCTCCCCCCGGAACCCTCTTCACTTCTTTTAGTGCAGCTTCCCCGTTTTGTAGCCTCAGCTTCCATCATCTTCCCAGCTCGGTAAATTTGAACTTCCTATCTTGCCAGCCCCGTAAGGTGCCCGAGACGGGACTTTGCTGGATGCCAGAGGTGGCCCAATAAAAGCAGCCAGTTCTCAGCAGCAGCACCACAAGAGTCAAGATAATTCAGGCAAGCGTAAGAGCTGGCGTTGAGAAGGTCTGCTGCTTTGGAAGAAAGCTAAAGATGATGGAGGGAGGGAGGGAGGGAGAGAGAACATAGGCATACATTGTTTAGACAGGGAAAAGCAGGGAGGGACAGCTATGACCAGGGCTGGCTCCTTCTCCCCCTTGACTGCCACTTTTCACAAGAGCATATTTTGATGGAGTGGAGCGCCTGATCAAAGAAAAGCAGGAATGAAGGAGGAGACCAAAGACAGAGCTTGAGGGAAAGAATAAATGAGTCTTTGCAGAAGATCTGGAGGAACGAGGAGAGGGTGGGCTCAGACTTGGGCTCCGGAGCGGAGGCGGGGAGGTGCTCTGCAGCCTAGCACATTTCTGAAGGCAGGTGTGCCCTTGCTGCAGCACTTCAGAGCATCGGTCAAAGCAAGTATGCAAACTTGACAGGCGATGGATCATTCAAGAGAAGGCTGGACAGCTTGCTACCAGCCCCTGGAAATGCCAGGGTAACCTGGGGGCTGATGCTTGAGATAAGCCCTTATTCCTTTGTGGGGATTTCTGCAGGACAAACACCTTCACCAGCCTTGTGACCAGCGTTTCAGGTCAAGCATTGTGAAGGCCCCAGTGTTCAACCCCTGGGCAGCTGACAGTCGCCTCTGGGCAGCCAGTCTAAGAGCTCAGCACATCCTAAGTGCAGTTTCAAGGCACTGCAGAGAAACGTTCTGGCTCAGCCGGAATAGAAAGCAATTCTTGAAAGTGCTCTTTGTTTCCCTGAAAAATCCAGGCTGGCATTCAGACTCCTGCTTGGCGTTTCAGTCAAAGAAGTTAGGACCAAAGTGTCAGAATTCAGAGCGAAAGCTGGAAAGTTGGACTACTTCCTTGTGTCAGAGAAAGCACGGGGAAAGAAAAAAAAAAACACACCCTGCTTAAAAACTTCATGTACGTTTGCAAACCCACAAGTCATTAAACACAGAAAAAGCCATTAGTTCTGTAGGACCCACAAAAATGTCGTGCTCTCCCCCTGCTGACTCTGCAGTTTGCCGAAAACCTTATTCCCAGCCCAGCACTGTCGTGACTGGTAATGCTGGGGCAGAGGCCTGCTAAAAGGCAGTGGATTAAGTTATTGTTAGAAAAAAACAAAACATGTTAATTTCGGCCCCACAAAAGCACAGTATTTGCAGAAGCAGAGAGATCAAGCCCAGCAAAGAGCCACTTTGTTTCGGTCCCCGAGGAGGCCAACTCAAACTGGAGCGAAAGGAAAAGCTAAACTTCTAACAGCCTCTGAATGACCCCAATTTTTTAAAAATCAATTCCTGAAGCAACACCTCTATGTGTGTGTTCCTTTTTATTATTATTTTGGTTGAAACTAGAAAGCTGAAGGTCAGCAGCGAGAACCGCATCGCTGAGAAACCGTGTTTATTTTACCCAGCCCAGGCAGGTTGGGATGTAAGGCCCGTTAAGGTTTTATAGGCTGCCTGGATTTCCCATTCTGCAGATACAGAACCTGAAGCCCACCAGAAGGCGGACTGGAAGCAGCATTTTATGCACGAAATTAATGTTTCACTTGCTGCTGGAGGGACAAAAAGACCTGGTGTTCCAGCACAGGGCAGGCCACGCACTGGGCCAGCACCTCCTCTGCTGCTGTCTGCACGCCCGTAAGCGATGCTGCTCAGAGCAGCCAACCAGAACAGCTCCCACCTGTACTGGGCAGACTGGAGGGGGAGGCTGGAGGAGGTGCCGAGCAGTTTCTCTGCTGCAGCCAAATTAACTACGTTCCCAAGCTCTGCAGAGGGCTTAGAGGGATGTCAAGCAGCATCAGCACTGACCTGTGAACAAAGTGCATTCTTGTGGATCTTCTTGTAAATAAGAGCTGGGCAGATAAAACAAATGAGGCTTCCCATCGTAGCACCTGTCAGGCCCAGGACTGTTTCCACTGGCAAAGAAGAAGAGAAGTTAGCAAAGGCCCTTTCCAGGACTGCCAGAGCAGCAGCACGTGGCGGCTGTCTGAGCCCCAGGGCAGGCTGGGGCGTGAGCCCAGTGAGCCTGGCCATCCCACCCAGAAAAGCAAATAAAAGAGACCAGAGAAAACAGCCAAGCAACCAGCCCTTGCCCCCAACTCCTCACTCACCGTTCGGGATCATGATGCCTCCTACCATGGTTCCAAACACAACAGCCAGCGTCAGGGCTTTGAACCGAAGCGGGGGCATGTAACCCCCAGCAGCGAAGGTGCCATCTTTTTGCTGGAAGAGAAAAGGCGAGAGGGGGACAATGAGTTTAGCTCCTGCATCCCAACCCCACAGTTCCTAAGCAATTACCCCAGCAGGCTCCCAGCAGCTTCGTCACCTCCACGCTATGGTCTCTGCAGAGGTGAATGCAAAGGGGGGCAGTTAGATGTGGTTGAGCAGTTTTAATATGCAACTGCATTTGAACCTTCAAAACAAGAGTGATGGGGGGCACGGAGCCAAAGCTGCTGTTTCCATCCTGCCCCAAATGTGAACCGTACAGCTGTATCCCAGTCCCTGTGCCAGCGCTGCAGCCGCCCAGCCTCGGCGAGCAGCCCCAAGGCCAAGGGCATGAGAAAGAAGCGCAGCTGAGGAGGCAGGAGGGAGAATGGTCACAGGGGGAAGAGCTCCGGTTTTTCTACAGCAAAGCGTCCCCTAACACCTCCGGGAGCAGGGCTATTCCCACTGCGTTACAACACATGTACCAGCTCCTCCGACTTGACGGAAGACACCCCACCTAGATGGCAGAGAGGAGGATCGGTGCAGCTGGGGAGCTGCCGATACTGGAGGATTTCCAGCTGCCCTCCGCTTCCCATCCCATCCCCACACTCCGAGCGGGAGGTGCGGGAAGCAGAGGACCCAGCGAATCCACGTGCCCTGGAGAACCAGCGGGTCCCCGCTCTCCTGGCTGCACAGATGGGAGAGGAAAGCAAAGTGACACATTCAGAGCCCCAAGAGCAACGAGCTGAGCCCAGGCGAGAAGCAAAGTCTTCCCAAGCGCTTCCAGCGCTTACTCCTCTGCACCCGCTGGCTTTCATCGATCATCTTCCCCCATCCTCAGGCCCTCCCGACGTGAGAAAAGAGCTTGGGGCTTCTCACAGGCAGAAGTGGCAGGATTTAGAGCTATAAATTGCTCAAGTTTTATTTCCTGCCCTAAGAGGTTTCTATTTATGCAGATACACAAAGGCCTCAGAACATTCCCACAATCTCTTACTGTTATTTACTGAATACCATCGGCATGCTTAGTGCCGTACAATACACAGAGGAGAACACGCTACTGCCACAAGGGACTTACAGTCTAAATCAGACAGACCAACTATAGTCACAAAGGCTGTCTGAAGATCTGACCCTGGGAAAGGTGAACGTGTGGGAGAGGGCTGTATTCCACCGCATGCTTCTGCACCAGACCGGCACCAAACAGCCAGGGGAGGCACTGGAGGAAGGGGACATCCGAACCCGGAGGGGAGAAGGCTGCTCAGGGGGCTATCGACAAAGGTGCAAGGATGAGAATAACGATAAAAGAGCAGAAATGAGCAGGCACACACAGAATCAAGAAGAAATGAGGCTGGGCTGGGCTCTGAGGCCAGGAACAGAAGCTTGAGCTAAATGCAAAGCAAGATCGAGTTGGCCAGCAAAAGGATGCCAGCTGGAGCAGCAGGAAATAAGGAGGCTCCTCTGTTTCCAAAAAGCACATTTCTCTCTCTTTCTGAGGGGGAGAACCACCTCGGCTCTGAACTGTGTAACACTTCTGCGCGAGAGCCGAAATCCCCAGTGGAGCAGGGAAGCAGCAGCCACGGGACTTGGGGCGCAGCACAGCAATAGAAGGCTTCAGGCTCGCAACTCCAGCACTTCAGCCCACGAAATTCCTCTGCAGAGAGGACAAGAACCTCAAAGTACCAGAGATTAACCATTCTGCACAGCAGGATTTACAGACTGCCACGGGCCTCCTGCTGCACTGTTACCACACACCAGGCACTTAGGATTTCACTGTCAGTTGAGGGTTTGTCCCTCTGGATAGCGAGTACCTACCCCAAGTCAGAAATACGCAGTTGTCAACGGAGTCTCACAGAACCAAGGCACGTTCGCAGCCCAGGTTGGCAGCCAGCAGCAGAAGCCAAAGAGTCATAGTAGCCCTTCAAAAAGCAAGTTTCAAAGGTGCACACCAAGGCAGCCAGCTGCTCCTGGCCACACAAGAGGATCTTACCTGCTGCTCAAAGAGAAGGGTGTTCAGCGCCTGTCTGCACGGGAGAATCATCATCGGAAACCCCACAGCTACCGACATCATGAATCCCACTCGAATCATCTCCGTCACAAGGTTGGAAGGGAAGTTCATTAGGACGTTCCCAGCAATGGCTTCAGTGTAACTCACGTAGCCAAAGAAGCCCACCTGTCCGGCAGGAGGGGAGGTGAGCGCACGGGGTTTGACTCCAAAGCACATTTATATCTGCTCTTTACAAAAGGGTGGAGGTCAGCGACCTCCCATGAGTTAGGACCAGCCAGCCAAGGAGGGAGTGTGGGGCCACCCCCACAGGCAACCTGCCAGCAGCCTCAGCTGCAGCACCCCCAAAAGTTGAGACAGGCGGTTAAGGAATAGTGGGACCTTCCTAAAAGCAGCGGCAAGTTTCTCACCAAATACAGGGGGCTTTCATGGAGGACGTCGCAGCGAGGGAAAGCTGCCACTGCCCGTGACACAGAGCGGTGATGCTCTGCTTGCTGCCATGCCCACAGACCGGCCCCCTCCGACAAAGGAGGGGCCGTAACGATTCCCCGCAGCAGCCTAGCTCATGGGGCAAGGCTCTTCTCAGGAATTATTAACTCAGTTTTATTAACTGGTGCTTTATGAGGCATAACTTCCTTCACATCTTTCCAGTTGCAACAGGCTGAAAGAAGCTCTCCTAAACTCTGGGCAGCATCTCCAGGTCCAGGCTGGGCCCTGGAAGGCAGACAGCAGGCTGATGCGCATGGAAGAGCTGGGTCTCCGCTCTGCCTCCACCCAAGGAAATGTGCCATGCTGAAAATTTGGACTCTCCAAATGCCTCCTGCACGGTTCGGTTCATCATCTCCCATCTAATTTTGCTTTCAGCAAAATGACTTATCTTTCAGAATAAATACAGATAAGCAGAAACCAGCCCCAACCGAAGATAAATCATCATCCCTGTTGCCCCTCCAGAGCGTGACTTCTATAGCAAGGAAAGAGAAGGGGAAGTTTCTTACCGTAATGTAAAAGGTGGTGACCACGTTTAGGGAAGAAGCAAATATGGAGCTCATGATTTTAACAGACGGCTCATCCAGGCTATCATAGGTAGGCAAGACCTGACTGTAGAAAAGGGTAAATTATTTAAGGAAACCTTCTGCAGAGAGAGAGAAAAACCCAACTCCAGCACATTCTCTGCCTCAGCCCAGCAGCAAAGAATCCCTGACACCTTCCCCCTACGGAGCATAAACACTCGCTGCTATTCCACAATTTATATTGCTAATGCCAAGAGATTTCAGAACACTCATAACTTTAAGTGTTGCAAAAATATTCCTGCTCTCCCCACCCCACCACGTGGAGCTAAACGTGTGATGTAAACATTTTGGTTCAAAAGTGTTGCAAAATGAATGACCATTTGTTCCAGTGAAACACCAGTGGCACCAGGCCAGGCAGCGCATTGGAGATTATTGTTCTTGGAGCTCTCTATGCTGATAATTAAAGCAACGCAGTGTTTACAGAGTAAAAGCAGGAAGAAGGTTAGAGCATCACACTGTCTAAAAGTTAAACAAACAAAACTAAATGCAGCGCCTGTCATATTTCAGCACTGCTGCTAGAGCTCAGTTCATAGAAAGCTGGGAGCGCCAATTACACGGGATTTGGGGTATTTACAGACTTGGAAAGCATGTGGAATGTACTTTTTGACATCAGGTGCATATTTTAGCAACTCATTAACCTCTTGTTACTTTAATTCAAGCGGCTACATCCTGGCTTCATGTTACTGAAGTAACTCTCACGAGAAGGGGGGGAGCATCCAGTCAGACGGGAAGGGGGTATCCCCATCTCCAGTGGGCACGAAGCCATTAACAGAAAGTGTGTCAAGCTGAGGCCAAGCAGAAAAATCCTTAACCCTTAATCCCTTAACGTCAAACAGTTCTGCACAAAGGAAGCTGAGCACATCGGCTCGCAGGAACCCGCAAGACACACGCAGGGCCTGCGAATGCAGCACTGCGACAGCCATTTACCGGCAGGGAGCGAGGAGACCAGCTTCCCCAGGAGTCTCTCCATTTCGGATTCCTCCCTGCCCTCAATGCAGTGACCTTCGCTAGATTAACTGATTATGTCCTGGACTTCAGCCCCACGAGGGGAAGGGAGCCAGCCAAACGTCCAGGCCCAGGAAGGAGAGGAAAGGATGGATGCAGAGAGGCTCTGCAGTGTGTGGGGTGGCACAGCCAGGCCAGGTTCATGTTAGTGCAGGAGCAACAGCAGTGACACAGGGAAAAGTGCCATGCAAAGTCCAGCTGCACCCAGGCCTCCTGCGATGACCTAACAGCACCCGTTTGGTCAACCTGGGTTTGGAGGACCAGCACAGTGTCCCTCCAGCCCCCACGACATGCTGCTGGGCCCTCCTGACCATCACCACCCCTCAAGGCAGAGCAAGAGGACAAGAAGCATGCAACAGGCAGCACGTCCTGACACGCCCGGGGTTTATTTTTAAGCAAAATGACGGCACCGAAGGCCAGCGAAGGATCAAGGATCCCTCCCTGCATTATCTGCTACACTGCACCTCAAAGGGGGCACAAGCAGATGGTTCCTCCTGAGCAGAGAGCAGGCAAGTCAGCACAAGCATTAAGAGCCGCCTCGGAGAAAGCAGCCTTGCTTCAGAGATGGCCAGAGCTACCCCAGAGTATCTGTTCTTCACCTCCACTGTGGGGACCACCTCGTACAGGCTTCTCTGAGCCCAGCACTAACTCAGCCTGCAGGGAACTGATGCTCACAGAGGCAATGAACAACATCCTGACTTTTATTATCCCTGTGAATTCAGCATTTTTGCATCCACCTGCACCAGAACAGCCATCTCCAGAAATTAGAAGTTTTCTCCTGGAAAGCTCTACTGACTCCTCTTTAATTAGAGGGTTCAGTGACTTGACCAAGGTCACGCAAGGAGGCTGCAGCAGAGGTAACCCTGGAGTCCTCGCACTCCCAGCTCTCAGCTCCACAGCAAATTTCCACGCCACATAACTGTAGAGGAGCGACCTACTTTGCAACTTCAGCAACAACAGGATACCTTTTAAAGAGCGAAGGGTATTGAACTCTCAAGTAAAGCGGGGTCAAGTTTTTCAAGCTAGAATAATAGTGCATTTATTTGTCCTTACTGCATGCTGCATTTACGTGCTGAAGGAAAAGTACTTCTGCTTTATGTTAGAATTATTTATTTTTTAAAAGGTGATTCAGAGGTTAGCAAAACTAAACCTACCTAACTGAGAATAAAATGCTTATAAAGACTGCCTGGGCTGGAGACAGCATATTGCCCTGATGCTTGGAAAAAACGCATAGCTTTAGGCTCAGCTTGCCACATAAGTGCTGTAATGGAGCCTATATTTAGGTATGCGCACACTGGTCCAGACCAAATGATTTGCCTGCATTTCCAACTCCCAGCAAAATTGTGCTGGGTACTGTGTGGCTACCATAAGAAAAAAAAAAATTGGAATTTAAAAAAATTTAAAATGTTAACAAGGTAAAGCTGTAAAAGAATACAATTCCCTTCGCCAGTTGTAATGGAGACATTAAACAGCAAGACTGGAGCGTGTTCGGGTAGGAACCGTGCTGCCAAGAGAGCCGGTAAGTGGAAAATGATGATTTGGATCTTGCGCGTGGGTGTAAACACAGCAGTCTGAACAAATTTTATCTGTCACATTCATTTACTGTTGGCATGCTACCCGTTTGCTAGAACTACAGGGGGGAAAGCCCGACTCTGCCAGCCTTCCAAATGAGGATGGTCTTTTCTGTGTCCACATTTGGATTTACTATTTAAAGTCTGTTACTATTCTGGCCAGGCACGTATTGCTCACTTGCCATTTTGGTGCAGAAGGTAATGCTGCTAGAAACGTGAAAACAGCCTGGTCTGCCATCACGTCCTTCCACGTGCCAACGGAAACCCTCATTAAAAGCAGGTAACTGGAAAGGCGCGAACAACTCTCCAAAGTCAACAACTGTGCGATCTTCTGAGTATTCTCAAAGAAAATCGGGGAAGCAGAGAGCAGCCGCGAGCGTACGCTACCCTGCAGGGGGCCCTGCGGCCATTAGGCGACACAGCCCCGCTGCCTTTCCTGGTACTAAATCATTCCCTTCAAGAAACGGGGGAAATTCATCACTTACGCAGCTGTACCAGAAGCAACGTGCATTACACTGAGGATCTGTTTGGCCCAAATGATCTTGTGTTGCTCAAGTACAATAACTCCCAAGTGAAATATAACTCCCTCCCCCATCTAGGTAACAAAAGGGTCACAACTGAATGAGATGCTGTACTTCAGTGGGCTGTAAAATATTTTGATTAAAATAAAATAGGAAACCAGATGGTATCTATCCCTTGCAGATCCTCATGACCCTCTGCCCTCACAAAAACTCATTGCGCACCACAACTGCCAGAAGTGGGAATGGCAGGTACTTACGACTGACAGGCAAAAGACATGCCAAAGATGGGGATGCAGCGAAAAATGCCCTCCCAACGAGTGTAACTAACTCGCTGCAGCCACTGCCCGCTGAAGAGGCCATGCTTGAAGGACGACAGCACAATCTGTAGCCAAGAGAAAGAAAAGGGGTTAAGATCCAAGCCAAAACAACTTCCCGGCAGCAGTAACGCCAGTGCTGGGATAAAAGGCAGCGTGTGGCAGCTCTGCGAGGAACAGCTTACGCTGCCTACCACAGCCCGATCTCTGCTAGTCACATTCCCCAGCTCCCCACCCCACCCACACACTTTATTAAAGCTCCCACCAACCTCCATAGGCCCCTTGCCACCAAGGATCCTGGGGTATATTTTAAAAGATCTATGACATTCCCCCCTTGTTTGATGCCATCAGACATCATAGCACGCACCAGGGTGGAATAATTTCCACTGACACATTTGACTGTGAGAATTATTGTTCCCAGCAATTTCTTTTGCACTTTTTTAAGCACGTTTTTAAATCCAAACGGGAAGTGACATTTGCCTTGGAGAATCCTGTTCAGCGGAGAGACAAAGGTTCCTAAAACAGGACCCCACCTGCACGCCGCTACTCCAGCACCATTTAACAACACCAGTTCACCAAAGACAAGGATAAACTTCAGGAAAACAGGGGGAGCGAGGCACCCAGACGAGGCCAGGGGAGCTCTTTTGCCATTGACAGGGAAACTGCCAGGCATTGGGTTGCACAGGAAACAGAAGGTAAATATGTCTGAATGCCTGTTTATAATATCACCTGAATGGGGGTTTTCTAATCCCCAGAGATTATGTTTTAGTGCAGCCAACTCTCATGAAATGTTGTGGTTTTCTTAAAGGCACAGCTCGTGGAACACGGCAGTTTGGTAAAACACTCATTTACAGTTTCCAGCCTCCTTACAGAGGCAAGCTCAGAAGCGTGACCCAGCACAACCTACTAAAAAAAGTGGAAAGAATTTCCACACCTTCCTTTTTCTTCCTTTTGTTTCAGCTCTTCCAGTCCTGAAACCTGGGAGAAACAGGGCTGGGGCTCTACCAGCAAACCACATGAGCATCCGTGAGGTGAAACCTGAAGTCATTAAAAAGCAAGTGAAAGTCTCCACCTCTCAGTAAATGGTGCTATACAATGGGGCTTGGCCAAGCCAAACAGGGCCAGCTTTAGGCAACTCTCAGTTTACCCTACTTAATCTAAATGGTCAAGAATCCATTCACCTCAGCGAAGAAAAACTTTTCTACAAATATCCAAGAACAAGTATATGCCATGTACCAGACTTAAGGCTTTACGAAGCTTTCAATGCCCAAGAAATAGAAGTGCTGGTGTCTAACAAATAAAACTACTCACAGCCTGAAAGACATTAACCATCAGCTGCAAAAAAAGCATGCAAAGTACATGCTTGAGTTCTTAACAAGAGCTGCCTTCCCCCTACAGATCAGAAGCACTGAGGTTTTCAAGGCAAAACACTAACGCATGATGAAAGTCCTTCTGCTTCCAGGCGCTCCTCCCCCCATCTTCCATTCTTTGATTCAAAGTTCAGAGCCTTAAATTATAAGATACCAACAAGCAGAATAAACCACAACTCGCTTTGTGGTTTATTATTATTTGTGCCACCACAGTCCCTAGCATGTGTAACAGCTTACAGACCCACCGGCCAGTTTCTACAGTCTGTACCTCCCCACCTCCACCAGCTCAAGAGCACGGGCACCCAGATCACTCATTATGCCTGGCACTAGCAGCACTAATTATCAGGAAGGACATTTTAAACTTGAGGCTTGCACCTGCAGGCTGTCCCAGCGGGAACATCTGTGTTAAAACAATAGGAAAACAGCATTCCCAGCATCAATACTCACCACGAACATGAACACCGTGTAAAAGATCAGAGCCATGGCGCTGAATGACTGTATGGAGGCCATCATGTTCCTCTGGAGGCTCAATGGAAGTACAATGCACAGGGAGACGGCAAAGAGCAGGACTATCCGAAAACTGCCCGACACCTGGAAAAGGGACCTGCATAAAGAACTGGAGCACGGAGGATACTCAAAACATCCCACCAAATTAGCAAACCCCGATGCGGTTAATTTTTCCAGAGTAAGAAACAATGCAAAGCCAGGATCGATTTCAAACGTGAAATTCTGCTTCTGTACGTATTTAAAGATTTGATGCTGAAAGCTCGCCATTTCTTTGGCTAGGTCTGTGATTAGCTTATACAGTCACTGGGTGCCACTGTTGCTCTACACAGTGCGTGACAGGTCCATCCTGACGTGGAAGTATTTGGGGGGGGGTGGGGGGGGAGTGTTTAAATGCTAATCCAGCACAAGCTATTTAGGTATTTTCATGCAGTTAAATAAAAACTAAACTTACTTGGGAGACAAGAGAGTGAAGTCTTGAAAACTGTGATCCAGAAAATTAAACAAAATCTCACATTGGTATTTATTATAGCAGAACACTCCGAAATGCTTGGAAATATTTAATACCTAATTTGGCTGCAGCCACAACGCATCTTTTTAACTTCACAGTCCCTTAATCGGAGCTTAGCAGCATCAGGCGGAGCAGATAACAGCCCCGCCAAA
The DNA here is from genome assembly GCF_018139145.2 of Gymnogyps californianus. Lineage (NCBI taxonomy): Eukaryota > Metazoa > Chordata > Aves > Accipitriformes > Cathartidae > Gymnogyps > Gymnogyps californianus. Next base: position 1,300,713 of record NC_059489.1, read on the forward strand.
AATCCTCTCACACGTCCATTTCGCTTCCCTGCACGGCCCTCGCGCCGGCTCTGAGTGCTGCTGCTCACAGCTCTCCGGGAAGAGCAGCAAGAGCCTCCTGCCCACGAGGAGCACCTCTCGCCACCACGCGTCTTGAGCCAACACCGGGCTCATCACACAGCTTATTTTATCTTAAAGAGGAGGCAGGCACACAGTCACTTTGGCCACCGAAACAGCAAGGGACAGGACAAAAACCCCTCTTGAACTAGAGGGCTACAAGGGGGCGAAAGCTCGGACAGAGGAACTGTCTGTCACTACCCGTTGGGGCAGGAATTAAGACAGGAAGCATCACCTCCTCCAGGAATCTGCTCCAGAATTAATAGAGACCCAGTTTAAAAGAATTCCTTCGTTGGAAGTGCCTTATTGGAGGTTTTACACATCTGATTGTTCACCATATGTCCGAGCTTCCAGGACTTCATAGAGCTAAATGCTCCGTGCACAAGGCGTGCCATTAAAGCTCACCACGAGACGACCCCACAACGCCTCATGGGCTGCTGAGCACAGCACTAAGGCAGGACGCTCTTCGCTGGGTCTAAGGCGTACACGGCTCGATGCAAGAAGAATTGGGACCGCTGTCTGCATTGTAGATGTGATCCAGCGAGGATTTATTTACCTGAAATCCAAGCAGCCGGGCAAAGAAGTTGGACCCCAAATCCCCGATGACAACATAGAAAGCGATGCAAGTTCCCAGCATCAGCCCAATCATGCTGCAAAAACAAACAAAATACACACAGGTTAGGAGGCTGGAGCAGGAACCCTGGAACGCAGCTCCTGCTCCTGGGCAGGCGTGTCAGCAGCCACGTTCCCAGCGGATTTGTACTCTGCACAGCCCTCACGAGGGGAAGAGGCTTTGTTAACGCTAAGGCTACCTCAGAGACACCTGCAGACACTGCCTGGGACTGCCGTAACTGAGCCTGCGGCGAAGGGGCCCCCATCGACGACACGCGAGCAGCGAGAACACCGCTACGTGCCCTGCGTGGAGCAGGGCTACAGTTCACACGCTGGGAGCAAGAGGCATCCTACATACACGGCAGCCGCCGGTGAAGGATTAAGACAAAGGTTTAGCACCGACAAGATCCCAAGGGCTACACGCTGCACACAATCGCAACAGATTGGTTAGGATCCCACCGCACCCTGTTTACAGAGGAACATCCAGAAGAATTAAAAAGAAACAGCTAAAAGGCTACATTTAAAGCAACTTAAAATCTTGTGCAGTCACTCACTTGCGTTCAGAGGTAGAGCAGCCTCAGCTTGCTTCAGCGTGCATCCACCCTCTAATTCAACACAACTTTCTGGCCTGTCACAGTGGAGACAAGCCCCACATTTTGCTGAACCCGCACTGAAAGCACGTTTGGCAACCAGTAGTAAAGTAGGCTTTCCGTCTACAGGGATACAGTGGGCTGCGAGCTCGCTCTCACAGCCGTACGAGCAGGCTGTGCATCACTACTCGTGCTAGAGGGGAGGACCACGCTTTTATCCTCAGGCTTGTGAAGGGCAGGCCACCAGTTCTGCATTCAACGCTAGTAAAATAAAAACCAGAGAACCTCCATCCACCTCGCGTCCACACCTAACATCGTGGCTAGAGATGCCGTTCTGGTGACAACCCGTGCATGGGTTTAACTGCTGTTTGGAGCCACAGAAAAAACAAACCTTGGAGATGGCAAGAACTCCTTTATTTCTTGGAAAAACGTTTAAAAGGATCAGCAAGAGGTTCTCTCAGCCCCACGCCCCACAGCAGGGGCCTACCATGAAAGTCTCGATACCAAATCGGCTCTCAAACTTCTTTCCACAAAAATAGACCACACTTTAATGAAAAGATTGTCTTATGAACTGCTTCTCCTCCCGTTCATGATTGCATGGACCACTTTCCCTCCCAGTTCCAATTATATAGCATCCCTGTGGCAATTACAGCAATTGCTTGCACGGACAAGTAACATCTGAGAAATATTCTGTGTATTTTTAGTGTTCTGCAGCAGTTTGCAGCTGGGAAGAGGGAAGGAGCCAGCACCACTGACTGGCCTGGGCTCAAGACGCCTCCACCAAAAAATCTCTGCTGGAAAAAGCAGTGCTGTAACGATGTCCCATCGCCCATCACGACTGCTGAACGAGACCTGCGGGGGAGCTTCTGCTTGCACTGGGGTCATCTGAGGAACTGGAGCCTGTCCTGAAATGGAGACAGGATTTCCCCCCACAAGGCATCTCCTAACGCCTGGCGTCTCGCAGAGGAAAGCGGCGCCCGCTGCGAGGAGCGGGCAGGACCAGAGCAGCTAAAGGGTGGATCCGAGGTACTGAACGCTCTCCCTCCCACTAACTCACGGCAGTCTTGGCAGGGATTTCACCCCTGGAAAACGGCCACAAGTGACATGCCCATGATTTCACAGCACACGCAGCAGAGCGGGAGATGAGTTCATCCCCCGACTTCTGTGCTCCCGCTGTCTGGAAAGCGCTCCTGTCTCCACTCAGGAACGGGTGGGATATGCTGAAGGCGACACCTGCGAGCTGTGCTTAGGGAATCTCACTTAGGCTTTTGTTCAAATTCTAGGTGGCAAGGAAGATTTCTGGGACCAGAGAAGGCAGGAGGGTAAGAAACGAGAGCGCAGCAAGGCCACAAGAGGCTACAGAGCGGTATTTTTCATTAAAGAAAAGCAAACTGTTCAAGCTTTAAATAAGTAGCAGATTACCTTGTTTCCACCAACATTTTTCCTGCTTTTCCGTAGGCATGAAATGCTGGCATAAGAGGAAAAAAAAAAGTTGTAGTTAGTCAAAGAAAGGTTCAGAACACGGCACACACGTCAGATCGAAATTAAACAATAATAGTGACAAAGGGCAGTACAGCAGGAACCCACCGGCGGTGTGTTTTGGGGCTGTTTCCCTTGCCTGCCCTCCCACTTTCTTTTTCAGACATGCCCTCCGCAAACTGAAAACCACATAAGACAGGAACAAAGATGAGGAAAAGATAGAAAGCAGGTTCTTTTTTTCTTTTTTTCTATTTAAAAAAAAAAAAGTGGTGTGAAGTAGCAGTCACACATGGCAACCATTAAAAGAAAGTCAGCGCGGAAGAGAAAATATGCATGTATAAGATGCTGTGTGGCAAAAAGTTACTGCAGTGCAAAATTTCAATCAAACTCTCATTTTTATTTTTATCTTCCCACTACAACTGAACCGCCTGACGTTGCTGGATGGGAGATCTGAGATGGTGCCCAGAACATTCAATCCCATACCCAGAATACCCAGTACTCACAACCCACACCAAAGGGCTGCTGCCAAGAGACTTTTCCCCCCCCCCCCCCCTCCCATACTTGGGTTGTAGCTTGTAGCAGAAAATGATCAGTAGTCTTTAAATCATTGTGTTTTTTCTTAAAAAGAAAATGCCAAGAAAACTCCGCTTGTATTTTTAGATCTTATTGGGTAGAATGGGAATTGAGACCTCCAGTTCCAAGCACAGGCCACATTGCCCGACTCCGTCAGTCTTTAACTGCAGAGGTCCAACATGAAAACCGCCACCCTGGATTCCCCTTTGTCTTCTCTCAAGGTACAGCACACATTCCTGGAGGCCGCCAGAAAACAAACTTCCTTCGCTTCTGGAACCATCTTCTGCTATTTTAAATATTAACTTACAAACTCCGATTTCTTTGGACTCTGCTTGAGCTAAAAATTAAGGAAACAAGATGTTCTCCCACAGAATGAGAAAAAAGCATGGCAGGAGACCCGCAGCAGAAAAATAAACCGGAGCTGTTATGTGGGGTAGCACCGAAAATAGCCGATGGCTCGGTGACAGACCGGGTGGAACAACCGCCACCAGGCGTGCTGCCCGAGTGCGAAGAGCGGCCGCACCGCTTCGGCCTCCAGCTCCCACCTCGTCTGGGAACTCGCGACCGTAAGGGGAAAAGGCAACAGCCCTTGGGGCGTTCAGTCACACAGCCAAAGGGCCAGGAACCAGCGAGAGCAAAACATCCCTCCTGGAGACTGGGTCATTAACGAGCCAACCTCCAGAAGGACTGCTGCTGCTGCGCTGCTCCTGCGAGCTCCTTTTTCACGTCACACAGAAAGGTAGGTGCCTCCAGATAACAGCTACGGCTGCCGGCGACGCTGAGAAACAATCGGTCTCCTTGGCTGTTCTGAAGTGGTGTTCTAATGAGAACAAGCCTTCAAACGTTATGCCAGATGTCTCCGTCTGGGGACACTGGAAAAACTGGATCCTTTATCTTCTCAAGGAGGAAGGAGACGATGACTGTAAAATAAATTGTACAGTCGAGCATCTTTGGAATGGGATCTCTAGATGTCTAACAAGCTGGGCAGGGCCGAATCTGCTCAGTAATTAGAGAAGCCTTTTTAAACCAAGTGTGGTTACGAGAACGGGCAACGTGTGCTTCAGCACTTTTCTCTGCAGGGAGCGGAGCCGAGCTGCCTGCCGGGGAGCAGCGTGCTGCTGACGGGGTCGGTACCCAGCACAGGTAGTCTGCAGAGACCCAGGCCACTTTCAGCAGCTGTAAGGGGAGGCGTTAACTCACCTCCTGGTTAAAGTCTGCCTGGGAACTGCATCCCACTTCTTGTCCTCATCTGTCCGAGGCCCTTCCCTTCCACGCAGTGCAGGAGAACAGCGGTGAAGAGCAAAGTATTTTTAATACCCAACCCCTTCAGGCACACAGCGCTGCCAAGCGAAGACGTCTGGGCTAGATATCGGCCTGTTACGACCCTGGCTCTTTTGTAGCTGTAAGGATCGCTCTCAGTGTTCCTCCGGAAGGGACTGGCTGACCGAAGTTAATTTGCAAAAAACTTTCTTACATCTTTCAGCCCTGCCAAAGCCTCCCACAGAATCAGCTGCGGGGGCTGCCAGGATCTCTCGCAGATGTACCAGGGTACGAGCCCACGGTGACAAAGGCTGTCTGTGTGGAGCTGCTCAACCTTGATGCATTAGGATGCATTATAGGAGCGCTGCCTTTCCTCTCAGGGCTGTCCCTCCCGGTGGCACCTCTCCCAGGGCAGAGGGAGGGAGCAGAGGCATTTCTTTCAGCGCGCCAGCGTTTGCGTGCCAGGAGGTGCCAGGAAGTTTAGAAGCATTACTGGCCCTCTGTGTATTCGAGCCCCTTGGCTTCAGAGAGTGCAGAGGATCCCTTCTTCCCGGGAGACGCTCCAAGGTGGAGGGAACTCTCTGTACTTCGGGGAAGAGGCACACAAAGACGTGTTGTAAGGGGGCAGGGAGAGGCAACCCGGGCAGCTGGGCTGGAGTGGCAGGGCCAAGTCGGACGCTACCTGGGGGCTCCCCCTTCCCCCCCAGCATCACAGGCACAACCTCCGAGACCACAGAACTTCTTCATCTTTTCAGTTTCTAGCAGATGTAACTGGGCAGAAGCCAAGACGTGCAGCCCGGGAGCAGCACCTCAGGCACTCTAAGGATGGAGGAAATCCATCTGTCAACAACACGGTCAGCGAGCGAGCCATACGTTTCTTCAGCTCTTTTAGCAAGGGCAATGCCAGCCAACTCTCTCCTCCCCCAGAGAAATACGGGAAACCGAGTAAAAGACGACTTTTCCTGTCGTTTCGCATGCCAATAGAGAGGACTGGAACCCGACCACCTCCTCCTACCCCCCAAGTCGGTCAGAATCAGAAGAGAGGTCACAGGCAGAGGCCAACCCTGGCGCCAGCGCAGAGGCGACGAGCTCCGAGGAAGAGGGCTGGCGGGCTCTGCCAAAAACCCACACATGAATCTTGCAGATGTTTTTATTTTCTTGGCCACTTGGAACCTCGCGCGCTCTTTCCTCTCTGCTCTGCCATAAACGCGCGCACAGCTCGGATCCAGGCAGCCCGAGCTCCATGCCAGGCTCTCCGCTGGCAGAACCCGATGTCCTCGGCAGCACACTGGGTGGGGAAGCTCGCGGCTTTCGTGCTGAGACCAATAATTTACACCAGACACCCGCTACGCCAGCTCCCGAAAACTTGGGTTTTGATCAGTCAGCGCTGCATCTCCTCCCCTGCCCTGAAGAGTCAAAACAATTCTGCGCCTATTAACTTCACTGTCAAGAGCAGAATTAAACCCTCGCGTTCCCCTGGGGACACGGGGCAGGGGGGAGAGACTGACAGAGGAAAACAACGCAAATTGAAAACTACATCAAGAAACCAGTTGCTATTCCAACAATATCAGTATGAAAGTTGTAAATTAAGAGGTCAAAGTAAAACTCCAGTTCAAAAACAAAAACCAAACAAGCCCTAGAGCTGACAATTCTCACCGAGGCCGGGGTAGGTCCTGCGCTTGCTGAGGTTGGCCGATTTCACCAGGAACATGCAGGATTGATGAGTCATCCAAGAACAGAAAATCAGCAGCAGAGCTCCCAGGACAATGCCACACTGAAACGGGAGAAGAGGGGGAAGAGACAAGCGCGAGACGGACACCCAGGCATTCCGCACAGCCTTATCGCCGTCCCTCCTCACCTTCAGGCTCCCCCGCATATTTCCAGCCGCACATTTGCCTGTTAAGGGAGTTCCCTCCACTTCAGAGCACCCAGGAGAAACATGACGTACAAGCCCCATTTTACTCTCTCCGCAGCCCAAGGACGACCCGGAGCAGCCACCTGTTTCCCACAGCTTCCAGTTGCACCCATTTAAGCACCGAAGAGTGAACTGGGAGCCGTTTGTGGAGCAGAACTTCCACGGCTCCCCTCGTTCATCCCCCAGTGCTCTCCACAGCTCTCAGCAGGTTCACACAGAGCACAGAAAAACCACTCCTAATCCCGGGGTGCAAACTCTGTTGTAAACTTATTTAATAAGAACTATTTGATGGCGTAAATTAACCACCAAGCTCACTACCAGCGCTGTCCTGCCTTGCTGGTTCACGTGTCTGCAGCGGGGGATGTTAAACACCGGACATTTTTTAAGCAGGTGACTTTAAAGAGGCACAAGTGATGGCAGATCTTAATCACAGCTGCCCTTTTTTCTGCTGTATTTAAATCCGGTGTGGCTGTAGGGATGGCAGCAGCTCTCGGAGAGGGGGAGCAGGGGCACAGCTCAGCGAAAGGGCTCAACAGCTGGTTTGCAAACGCCTCCGAGCCGACCTGCACTTATCACAGGGATAAATTCTTTGATTTTTTTTTTTTCCCCCCTTCTATTCACAAGAAAGGCAGAAATGATTACTGGGAGACCTCACGACAAAGTAAAACACGTAGTTTGGTATAAGACGTCCGATCTCAGTCTTTAGCCCTTCCTTCGCTGACCGTCCTCTGCCAACCACCACAAAACGCTGAACCAGCCCCTGAATCAGGACCAGGGGCAAACGTGCAGAGGGGGCCTGCGGCCGCCCTCCCCTGCCCCTCGCCCGGAGCGGGGCAGCCAGGTCCTGGGGCAGACCCCGCGCCCAGGAGCTCGTAGGCACCTCCAAGCTGACAAGAGCACAGCCCAGGCACAGCCAGCTCCAGCCCTGCGCCCGCACGGGGCTCTCTCTGCGGGGGGGCGGGGGGGGGAACCAGCGACGGTCCCCGACGCCTCTCACCGGCCCCAGCGCGACGGGGACACCGGCAGGACCCCCCTACCCGCCCGCTCGGTTCGCTGAGACCCCCGGCTACCCGACCCCGCCAGCCTCTGCCTAGGGCGGTTACAAACCCCACACCGGAGACGACGACGAGGGGCGAACCGGGGAGGGAAGGGGGGGGGGGGGGGGGGGGTGTATGCGGAGGGGCCCGGCGGCGGGAGGGCGGCCCGGGGAGGGGGGGCGGCGGGCGGAGCGCTCACCTGTCGGAAGCAGAAGGGCACGGTGAGCACGCTCACCCCCACGATGCTGTTCACCACGTTCATGATCAGGCCCCAGTTGGAGCCGGCCGCTGCCATGGCCCGCGGCGGGGGCGTCCCCGCGGCGCGGGGACCGGCTCTCAGCCGCCGCCGCCGCCGCCACCACCACCCGCGCCCCCAGCTGAGTCCTCAGCCGCCCGTACCCGCCATAGCGGGACCGGACCAGACCCGCCCCCGCCACCGGCCCCGGCACCGGCCACAGCGGCACTTCCGGGTTCCGCTGCTCCGCTGGCGCTTCCGGGAAGTCGAGAGACCGGGCAGCGAGGGGGCGGGGCAGAGCGGCGCCGCCGAGCGGACTACTCCTGCCGCCTTGGCGGACCGTGCCCACTGCTCCTGGGAGAGCTGGGGCGGGAGTGAAACCGGGGTGTCCCCCTGCCTGGGGGCACCCCCGAGAGCCGGGCACACACACGGGCAGGCAGGCATGCACACACGCATGCACGTGCATGCATGTAAAGGCATGCACGTGCATGCACACACATACACACACGCATAGCACGTGCATGCACACGCACGTACAGGCACATGCACGTACATGCACACATGCACATACAGGCAGAGGCATGCATATGCATGCATGCACATGAATGTACGTGCACGCACACACATGTGTACACGCAGGTGCATGCACCTGCATGCCGTTCGGCCCCCGGAGGGCAGCCCATCGCCCAGGGTGCCCCCGCCCGGGTGCGCAGAGCCCTGGGTGCACATCTGGGCATGCATCCAGCTGTGTATGTGCAACACACGCAGCAGGTCCGGTCCCCAGCCTGGCCGGAGTGGTCCCTGACTCCAGCGTGGCCGCGGGTCTGTCTGTCCGCAGCAGGGTCCCCCCAGCAGCCTGCTCTTGGGGGGTCCGAGCACCCCAAGATTCCTCTCCCTGGGGGCCTTGCATTATGCAGATAACCAGCTGTGGGTGCTGCACCCTGAGCCCCGCGCCGTGGCCGCACGCCATGGGTGCCAACCTCCATCGGGCACCCGCACGCCCACAGCGCCCACTCACCCAGCACCCAAGGGCTCCCTGCCCACTGCAGGCATCTCCCCCCCGGCCCTGCCCGTCTGCCTGCTTGCTCTCCATCCCCTGAGCAGAAGGCAAAAAAAGAAAGAAAATAAAAGGAAAGCCGCGGGGGGGTCGGGGGGGCTCCCCCGGGGCCACGCACCGTGGCAGGTCGGAGCGGCGTGTGCCGACTGCGTGCTGCCGTCGGAACGGAACACACGGCGCTTGTATAATTTGCAGCAATTGCAATGGGTAACCGCAGGAATTCGCCCTACAAAAGGTTTGCAAGGAGGTGAACGTGCCTGCCTAATTCCCTCCAGGTGCCGGCCACGTTTCTCTGCCTCCTGCGCCGGGGCCGTGCCCGCGTCCCTGCGTGTCCTCGGGGTGGGACTGGGGGGGGTCCCCTCGGGGCTGTCGCTGCCCTGGTCTGGGGGAGCCCCCAGTCGTGGCCTGCAGCACCCGGGCATGGGATGTGGTACCCCGACATGGGATGTGGTACCCCAACATGGGATGCGGTACCCAGGCACAGGATGGGGGGGGGTGGCTGCAGGGGAGGGGAACCCCTGTGTGCTGGGGGGGTTCTCCTGTGCCCCCAGGAACACGCAGCGAGGCCCATGTGTCCCCCCCAAAAGCTGCCACAGCCCCAGACCCCACACAGGGCCATCCCTGGGGCCAGCACTGCGAGGGGGGGGGGGGTCCAGCACGCAGCAGGGTGCAAACACACGCTCACCCCACACGCGTGTGCAAACGCACACCCACACCCACAGGTGTGTGCCAACACCCGCCCGCCCACGTGTGCAGGCACCCCCATACACATGTGCAAACCCACAGACAAGCGTGCACACGGGCACGTGTGCCCACACGCGTGTGTGCACGCTATGGGGCCAGGAGCACCCCGCAGCCCTGCCCTGGCACCCGCCTGTTGCCACAAGCTGGGGGTGCCAGTGTGGGGCTGGAGCCGGGCATCTCCCACCCATGGGTGCCTGAGCACCCACCAGGGAGGGCAGAGCCGCCGCCGGGCGCCCACGGCAGCCACCCGCCGTGCCGGGAAGGGAGAGCACCTTGCTCCCGTGCAGAGGAGACATCTGCAGCGAGTTAGAGGGGAAATCATGTTTATCCAATTAGCGTTACACGGCCCCTAACTCAGCACTGGCAGAAAAAAGGGCTCAGGTGGCTGCTCTGCGTGCGAGCGGCTTGCCGGCAGCCCCGGCGAGCGCCGAGCCCCCACGCCGTGGGATGGGGATGCCAGGGGAGCAGCCCCTGCTCTGCCACCCCTGCGGCCCCCGGCCCTGTCACCAGCACGGGTGAGCGAGCACCAGCTCGGGGGCACGGTGCGGCAGGGGGAACGGTGGCCCCAGCTCCTCTGCCCCAGCCAGCATGGCAGGCACCGATACGGGGTCACCGGCACGAGCGGAGCCGCCGGCGTGGCTCAGTGGGACAGGCTGGGGACGGCTTGGGCAATGCCCGGCTCTCCACGCGGTGCCGGTCGGTGCTGCCGGGACAATGTGTTTCCAATCGCCGTGTCCCCAGCCCCGCTGCAATCCAAACCACCTGCGGCCGCTCGCCTGCAACCCGTCAGCTCCCGGCTACCGAATAAAGGGATCACACGCGGCCCCACGCCGCGGGCTGGCCACCGCTTGCCACGGCATCGCAGCCAGGGACAAGGCAGCTGCCCCTTCCCCGGGCAAACCTGGGGCTGGCACTGCCTGCAGCCCCCTGCGGCACCCGTGCCGGGTGGTCTCCATCCCGCCCCCATTCCGGGCCCCGGGAACACTGTTGGCACGTGCATCCCCTCCAAAAATAGCCCATTCCTCCGGTGGGCGCCTGCGGTGGCCCGTGGCCCGGTGCCCGGCTGCCAGCGTCCCCTTGCAGTGCCGTGGGACAGCCGTGCTCTCCAAACCGGCGCCGTCTGCGCCGTGCACGGCGCTGAGGGGGCACAACCGGGACACCCAGGCTGGCACCGGGGCTGCACCCCAAGTTAGGTGGCTGGGTGCTGCTCAGGGTCCTGGGGAACCCTGATCCCCTCCATGGTGCCAGGCTCAGCCGGGGCGAGCCCCCATCGCTCCCCTTCGCCAGCATCCTCATGCACCTTGTTGGGGGGGGGGGACACGACACAAGGACCCCCACCCCATCCGACCCACCTCCTTCCCCCCAAATCAACAGGGGCTCAACGCGCCGCTGCTCAGCACACGGGGAAGGAGCCGGGCTGCGAAAGGGATGAAATAATTAGACAAATAAGGAGTAAAATGAAGGAAGGCAGAGCCGGCCGCGGCACGGGGGGGGGCGGGGGGGGGCACCCCGCAGCCCCGGCGGGAGCCGCTGCGAAGGGCAATTACGGCCAGCCCAAAGGGCTCCCTGTGAGCCGGCAAACGTATTTATTGCTCGCAATAACTGCCCGATATTGCAGCGGCGGCCGCGTGCTTGCTGCTGCCTCCTCCTCGGGGTTACTTCATTTATTTATCCCTCTCCAGCAGCCCCGGGAACGGCAGCTCCCGCCCGGCACCGTCCCCTCCTCCCGCTCCACCGCTCCCGGGGCTCGGCCGTGCCCGTTGCGAGCGACCACGGTTCTCTTCTGCTCCTCGGGTGCCTTCCAGCTGCTCGGCCATTACTAACAGCCCAGGGCCAAATCCTGCCTCCAGCGGGAGCCGGGGTCTCTGTCCAGCCGTCTGTCCGTGTCCCGGCCACGGCCAGACTCCCCCCAGCAGCACCGGGGCCGTTTCCCCACCGCAAACCTGCCGAGAGCAAGTGCAAAACTCCCTGAAAAGCACCGAAGGCCCCCCGTACCCCCCGGGAGCACGGCCAGCCACCGGCACGAGGAGATGCCACGCCAGGATGGGGACTGCGATAGCGGGGCTGCACCGTGGACCCCCAGCCCTGCTCAGCCGGCACGGCATGGGGCATTGCAGCTCCGGCTGGCTCCCGGGAGCCGGCAAAGGGCGAAGTGAGGCCCGTTTGTTTTGTTAGCGTGAGAGAAGGAAGCGGAGGCGGCAGCAGCAGCATCCCCACCACGGGATCTGCCGGGAAGCCCCGGCGGCTCCAAGCCCTTCCCAGTCCTGCCCGACGGCCCAGATTCCTCCCGCTCGGATTTGGAGCCACAGAGAATAAACAGCCCCGGAGGGCTGCCAGAGCCGCAATTACTGTAATTAGAAAAGGTGGCTCAGGGCCAGCTGGGGATCCCGTGCCGTTTTAGGGAAACGCAAAATCCCCCCCCCCCCACGGAAGGTCCGGCAGCAGCCGGGGCTGGGCAGGGGCCGCTGCTTTGTCTGCCACTGCTTCGCGGGGATGCACACGCCTCCATGCATGCACACGCGTGTGCTCGCGTGTGCATGCATGTGCACATGTACGCTTGCACACACGCGCCACGGCAGATTTGCAACTCTCATGGGTGGTGTCGTCCCAGGAAAACATCCTGGTTTGTCTCTGCCTGGCGGGATGCAGGCGTGGGAGCTCCCATCCCTACCCCGCCGTCCCTTCCTTGCTCGCAGCTGGTATTTGTCTCTGCAAGAATTTGCCTCGGTGGCAGCTCCGGGTTGGGGGGGGACACACACACGAGGGACTCTGTGCCGCAGCGTGCTGTGGGGCTCGCAGGAACCACCCACGGCACAGGGCCGCTCTTCCCCAGGACCGCAAGCCCCCCGGGGGCCATCCCTGCCCTCCCAGGCAGCTTCCCTGGGGCGAGGGGGGTACAGCGAGGGGACGGCAGGGTGGGGGACCCCAGCGCAGGGTCCTGGGGGCTGGAGGAATGGGAACCCCTTTCCCAGGCCACCGGGGCAGAGCCCACCCACGCCACAGCCAAGAGGTGGGTGCACCCGAGGGTCTGCACCCACGCACCACCCAGAGCACCCGGTGTGTCCCCCTCCCTGCAGGGGCCCAGCACCCACCGCTGAGCAGCCCCGGGCCGCTCCGCTCCCTGCCGCGGCCGGCCCCGATGACAGATGCCTGGCAGAGCCCAGGAACAACCCGGCAAGTATTTAAAAACATAAATTAAAACAAATTGCGTTTTTATATTGCAAATAAGGGCAGTTTTATCGGTTTTATTGCATAACAACCATTAATGAAGTGCAGTTTCAGGCACCTTAATTGCTCGGAGACTAAAGTTCAATCCATATCTGCGGCGCGGGCTGGAAGCCGCCGTGTGTCATGCGAGTACCTGGCAGATTGGAAATGTAAATAAATTTATGGTCACTATTAGGAAAATGGAGGAGAGGGACCCGATTTATCCCGGCGGCGCGGGTTAAACAGCACAAACCGTCCTGGGGGGAGGCGAGAGGCTGTGGTGTCTCCCCCCCCCCCCCCCCCCCCCGTGTCACCCCAATGGGCTGGCACACGAGCCGTGGGGTGGCCGTGGGGCTCCGCAGCCGGTGCTTACCATGGGGTGGATGTCCCCAGGCCGTGGGGAAGCTGGTGCTGCCCGGGCCAGCAGACCCCCGTGGCCTGGAGCAATGCAGAGCCCCGGCCGAACCCGGCGCCGGCCCCTGGAAGGGCCCCCCCCACCCAGCACAACACACGCGTGGGCGTGCACGGAAGGCACAGCCGCACACGTGTGTTTGTGCAACGGGGGGGGGAGGGGGGGGTGCACGCAGGTCCGCAGCCCCAGGGATACACCCGCGGGGGGCACACGCGGGTGCTGCACAGGGATCTACGCGCGAACACGCAGCCACGCACACGCAGGACGCGCACCAGACGGGCCACCGCGCGCGCCCGTCCCACGCGAGCCCTGGCACCGTCACACCCGCGCATGCACACGCACCCCACCCACACGTACCCACGCGGACCATAGGCACCGAGCCTTGCCTTGCCTTACCGTACCGGGCCGGTCCTCCCGCACCCACGCACCCACCCGCGCTGCACCGTGGGAGCGAGCCCCGCCCCCCGGAGCGCGCGCCGCGGGCGGGGGCGGAGCCACCCGACGGGACCGCCTCTCCCCTACGCGCATGAATGGGCGCGCCCCGCCCCGCCCCTTATAAGGCATCTGGCGCGGCTCGGAGGGAGGGGCCTGCCCCGGGTCCATCCCGCCCCCTTCGTCCCGCCCCCTCGCCGCGGCCCCACCAATCAGGACGGCGCGCCGGGCCCCCCGCGGGTGCTGGCCTTTGTTTGTGGAGGGCGCCGGGGCCAATGGGCGCGCGGGAGGGGGAGGGGCGGGCCAATGGGGGCGCGGGGGAGGGGAGGGGCGGGGCGGCTGCGTACGGCCCGGCCCGGCCACGTGCGTGCGGAGCCACCGCCACAGCCGGGCCCGGGGACAGCGAGCAGCCCCGGGACGTGTCCCGGCCCCGGCCCCGGCGCTCCCTCCACGTCCCCCTCTCCCGGGAAGACCGAGCCCCCCACCGCCCCCCCGGATCCGCTCCCCACGGGTGGGGACGTGGCCGTGACGCCCCTCCCACGGCACCCCCCCCCGGGCCCTGCACCCTGCAGCCGGGTGGGGTGCTCCCACCCCACAGGGCTGCGCTGCCGGCGGGAACCTGCCCGGCCCTGCCGATGGCCACCCCAGGGGCACGGTGCTCCGGGCACCCCCAGCGCCCGGCCGTGTCCCCAGTGGGGTGCCATGTCACCGGCAGCCCCAAGGAGACGTGCCCGGCCACGCACTATCAATGGCGGACCCCGTCTGCTGGCACCGGCTCGGCACCTTCCTGCACCAGCAGACCCCCGCAATGCCCGGGGGCCATGGTGAGGAGCGGCCCCAGCCCCAGCCGGGTCCCTCGGGCTCCGTCCGTTGTGGGTCGGAGCTGAGGCGGCAGCAGGGCTACGCCATGCTCAGGCGCCTGCAGCCCCGCTCGCCCATTGTGGCCAGGTCCAGGGGGCCGTCGTGGACCCTCGGGGCTGGGACACACAGCCACGTGCTGATCTGTGTGCTGGGAGCCGGCTGTGCCGAGCACCCACCGCACGGAGGGGAGCAGGGAGCTGCCGCAGCGGCTGCGCCAGGCGGGAGCCCCCCGAGGGGCCCGGAAAAGGCCACCCAGAAATCCCAGCCCATGCCTGGGATGTGTCCGGGAACCGCCAGCCCCTCCGCAACCATGAGAAAGTTCCTGCTTCCCAACCGGCCCCAGCGCCAGGCCGGCCGCGTCCCTGTGCCGTAGGGCCACCCGCTGCCCGGCCGCGCTCACGGCAAAGCCGGTGTGTTAAGTCGCTCCCAGGCTGGCGGCGGCGAGCACGGCTGCTTGAGACGAGCCCTGTGCTGGAAAGGTGAAGGTCACGGTCGTTTTTACCATCACAGGCAGCTCCCGGCTCCCGTGTTTGACGGTTCCAATCCCCTCCAGCGCTCCAGGACGCTGTCTGTCATGGCGGGGGCGCAGCCTCGTGCCGGCCACGGCACTGCCGTTCCTGTCCAGGAGCTGTGGCGGTGGCCGGTGATGGCCGGATCGAGGGGTGCTGCCTCCGCTGCCGGGTTTGCTGGGCTCCGGCTGCACTTCTCATCTCCCTCCCTGCGTCCCCCCGCTGCGAGCCCGCAGCTCCGGGGCCGGCTGCCCGTGCGTCTCCGGCACAACCCGTGGAGGAGCCGTCCGTCTGTCTGTCCATCCATCCAGGCCTGCCTATGATGCTGCCCAAACCGCGGGCAGCGGCACCGCAGCAGCCAGGCAGGGGGGCAGCCCCGGTGTCACCGGGGGAGGCAGGGATGCCGGCGAGCCCTGGGCCGGCATCGCCGTGCTCTCCGGCAGGCGGGGAAGCGCCGGTGCATCTCCCCTGGCTCGGGGAGAGAACAAAGGAGGGCATCTGCGGCAGAGGGAGTGCCGCTGCCGGATGCGCTGCAGCGCGGTTAATCCACCCCGCGCCCTCCTTGGGGCCCCGGCACACCCCGCTGCCGCTGTGCCCCGTACCTCCGGCACAGCCCTCCCGCGCGGCCCCGTGCACCGGCTGTCCCCTGCACCAGCAGCACCGTGTGCCGGGGAAAGAGGCTGCTCAGCCCGAGATGCCAGGGCCCGTGGGGAGCCGGGAGAGGGGGCCTGGCCCGGCTCCCCCCCCCCCCCCCCCCCGCAGCACCGTGGCACCGCGGCCCGGCCTGCCACCCTCGCGGCGTGCACCATTCAATCCTGCCATGCGCACCGGTGTCGCGGTGGTATTCACCCCGGCTAATGCCGCGCCATAAAGGAAACGTCTTACATTAACGACTTTTGTCACCGAAGTCATTAACATAATAGGACTTCCACATCAAAATTGAATATTAATGCTACACCCGGCTGCGGAGTGAGACGGATAATTGCTCTAATACATTTTCCAGTAGGATTTTCGCATCGCGGCAGCAATTGCATTAGCAAACCCGATTATTACCACGGCCGATACAATGGGACAGTTAATGGGAGTTAAGTTCCTTCCTTTTTCCTTGGGACCCCAGAGCGGCTGCGGCTCCGTGCCCCCCGCCGCCCCCCACCCCCCGAAAGCTCCCCGGGCCACGGGGCAGGGGGACGACATCCCCGGGCTGGGAGCGGAGGTGACGGCAGAGCCGAGCTGCCTCTTCCCTCCGCACCGGCAAACACGACCCTTGGCCGCAGACAGCCTTGCAACACGCCGGCAAACCCGCGGCCAGCTGGAAACCCGCCTGCCCTGAGTGCCAGGAGGCCGAGCCGCCCGTGGTGCACCGTGCCGTGCCGTGCCGTGCCAGAGCCCCAGGATGGGCCATGCAGGGGCAGCAGCGGGGTCCCACCGGCCAAGGGGTCCCACCATGGTGGTGCCGGGGGAGCTGGGGAGAGCAGGGGGTTGCTCCAGCCCCGTCCCGGGGCTGACCCAGCCCCAGACATGGCGGGGGACCCTCCAGCCTTCCTCTCCTTTCCGAGGGGGTTCGGCAGCTACCGGGAGAATGAAGCACCGAAACATCCAAGGCAGGTGCCCGCTCCTGGGAGAGCGGCTCCAGCCGGGCAGGCAGAGGAGCTGGGGACCCTGCTGGGTCGGGGTGCCAGCGCGCAGGTCACAGCCTCCTCACTGCACCCCGAAACACGCCCAGGCCAGAGGAAGACCCCCTGTGTGCAAGGACAGACGGTGCGCTGCCCACAGCCCCCGCCTCTGCCACCGCACCCCTTCCTCAGGGTCCTCTCTTGCCCACCCAAGGGTGCTCAGGGTGCTCTGCGACGGCCTGGCCCCAGCCTGGCTCCTGCTGCCGGATACGGCGCAGCCGTACAGGAGCAGGCAGGGCCAGTGGTTCGGGTGCTCCCGCGCTCCCCGTGGCCACTGTGCATGCACGCACCGGCGCTGCGTGGCAAAGCCGCGGTTGGCCTGCAGCGACACGTGGCCCATGCACCCAGGTGGGAGCGGCGCAGTGAAAGGACTCGGGGGACGAACGCCATGCATGCACCCAGCAGCGGCTCAGGGCTCGGGGGGACGAATGCCGTGCATGCACCCAGCAGCGGCGCAGGGCTTGGGGGATGAACGCCGTGCATGCACGCAGCAGCGGCGCAGGGCTTGGGGGGACGAATGCCGTGCATGCACCCAGCAGCAGCGCAGGGTCAGGGGTTCAAATGCCGTGCATGCACCCAGCAGCGGCACAGGGTCGGGGGACGAACGCCGTGCATGCACCCAGCAGCGGCGCAGAGTCGGGGGGATGAACAGTGTGCATGCACGCAGCAGCGGCGCAGGCTCGGGGGGACGAATGCCGTGCACGCACCCAGCAGCGGCGCAGGGCTCGGGGGACGAACGCCATGCATGTACCCAGCAGCGGCGCAGGGCTCGGGGGACGAACGCCATGCATGCACCCAGCAGCGGCGCAGGGCTCGGGGGACGAACACCGTGCATGCACGCAGCAGCGCAGGGTCGGGGGGATGAACGCCGTGCATGCACCCAGCAGCGGCGCAGGACTCGGAGCCGTGCAGGGTGCATCGAGCAGCAGCTCCAGGTCTCCGGGGGTGCAGGGAAGGGGTGGAGAGCTCAGCCCAGCCCCGACAATGGGCGGCGGGAGGGGCCCGGTCCGCGGAGCCCCGTCCCGGGGCTCCGCGGACCGGGCCCCTCCCGCCGCCCATTGTCTCCGGTTCCCGGCGGGGCTACCCCGGGGCACGGACAAAGGCAGCTACGGGACCGGAGGGGGGGTGTGGTGTGGTGTGGGCATCATTAAAACCGGTTTTAATTGCCCTCGTCTGGGCTCGCTTCATTGATCAACCTCGCTCGGGGAGCCCACGCGGGGGAGGGCTGCCCACGGGGGTGGGGGGGTGTCTGCCCACGGGGGATGTTGTCTACCCATGGGAGATCGGCCCACGGCAGGGTTATGCCCACGGGAGGGGGGTCTGCCCATGGGTGGGGGGTGTGGGTGTGTGTATACCCACTGGGAATCTGCCCACGGGGGATGTATACCCACGCCGGGGGGGGGGGGGAGAAGTCTGCCTACCCACTGTGGGGTCTGCCCACAGGGAATCTGCCCACGCGGGTGTCTGCCCATGGAGGGGGGGGTGTCTGCCCACGGGGGGGGGGGGGGGTCTGCCCACGTGGGTGGGTGGGGGTCTGCCCACGGGGGGAGTCAGCCCACTGTGCCCAGGGATGCAGGCTCGGGGCTCGCCCAGCTCCCAGCCCCACAAGCCCCCCCCCCGGCTCAGCCCCTTCTCACCCGGCACCGGGAATTTCCTCGGCCCCTTCCCACTCCCACTCCCACTCCCCCCCCCCAGCACTTACTGGGGAAGGAAGACCCTCACAGCCGCTTTCTGGGGTTGGTTTTGTGTTTTGTTTTTTTTTTCCCAGTAAGATACTGTTTCCCAGCGCTGCCTGACCACCGGCAGCCAAACAATGCACCGGCCCCAACCCACCGCGCTGCCGGCACCCGGCACACCATTACCCCAACACCGGGGATTTGCCTGGCGCTCCCGTTGGGCGATGATTCCGTGCGCTGGGTTAATCCCTAATGTTATTTATCAGGCCGGGAGCCCTTTCCCAGATGGAGAAGGATCCAAGGGGGGGATGCTTTAGCACGTTTCCCAGAGCGCGCGGGGCGACCGTGGGCTGCGGCTCGGCACCGCCGTGCACATCCACGGGAGGATGCTCCCCCGGGGCGGTCAGGATGAGGCCAGCCCCGCTCCCCACGGCACGTTTCCCCGGGGAGAAGGAGAGCCCCAGATTCGGCCGCAGAGCTCAGCCCGTGCCGGCCAGGATGCTCTGCTCCGGCAGCTGCATTGAAACGCCATAGGGAAAATAATCGAGGAAGAAAAAGAGCTTTTTGGGGGGCAGCATGCAGGGAGGGGGTGTGCCGGGGCGGCAGGACGGCGAGGGTCCGTCCCCGGAGGGTCCCAGCGCCTCCCCCCCTCCCGCAGCCCGGCCCCAGCCCCGCTCCTCGCTCGGGTGGAGGAGAAATCCCCGCTGCGCCGATGGGCCCGTGCCACCGCGGTGCTCACCCCGGGCAGCGCTGCCTGCACCGCGCCGGTGCCTGCCGGCACCACGGCCTCGGCGGCGCGGGTGGTGGAGGAGGCTGGGTGTGATGGCGTGTCCCTCTGCGCCTGTGTCCCCGCGTCCCTGTGCATCGCTCCCTGCTGCAGCTGCACGTCCCCGTGCACTCACGCGTGTGCCAGGGCTGTGCCCCGCGGTGCAGCCGGCTGTCCCCCCGGCCGGCTGTCCTTGTGCCTCGTCCCCGGGGGTGCGTGAGCGTGCCGCGTCCGTGCGTCCCGGCGTGCGCAGGTCTGTCCGTGCGGTGCCGGGGCGCGGTGCGGCCGCGGTGCCGGAGGGTCCCCACGGGCTGTGCCGCGTCCCCCGGCTGCTCGCCCTCCTAACTCGATTGTCGTCCCGGCGTAATGAATAGCTCCGTTGTAATCGAATAGCTTTTACAAGTTATTTGGATTTATTTGAGCATTTTCAATCAATTACGTCCTTTTATTTAAAAAAAAAAAAAAAAAAAAACCCAAAACAAAACAACAAACCCGCAGTGCCCCAACAGGGACGCGCCGTGGCAGGCACTGCCGGGCCCCGCTGCTCCCGGTACCGGCCCCGGCCTCCCCGCTGCTCCTCTCCCTTCGCCGCCCGCTTGCTGCCCTTCCCGCTGCACGGCCCCCAGGGATGCACGGCCCCTGGCTCCCCTTACCCCGCGCAGCCCCCCTGCACTGCGTGGCCCCTTAATATTGCACTGCCTCCCCCCTCCCCACCTTGCACCGCACGGCCCCCCCCAGCATTGCACACTCCCCCCTCCACATGGCACAGCCCCCCAACGTCGCACCGCACGGCCCCTCAGCATTGCACCCCCCCCCTGCACAGCCCCCTAACATTGCACCCCCCCCAACTTGCACCGCATGACCCCCCCCAACATCACACTCTCCCCCTCCCACATTGCACAGCCCCCTAACATTGCACACCCCCTCCCCACCGCACGGCCCCTTAGCATTGCAGCCCCCCCCCATTGCACAGCCCCCTAAAATTGCACACCCCCCCCCACTGCACAGCCCCTCAGCATTGCACAACCCCCCCCATTGCACAGCCCCCTAACATTACACAACCCCCCCCACTGCACAGCCCCCTAACATTGCACCCCCCCACACACTGCACAGCCCCTCAGCATTGCACAACCCTCCCCATTGCACAGCCCCCTAAAATTGCACAACCCCCCCATTGCACAGCCCCCTAAAATTGCACACCCCCCCCACTGCACAGCCCCCTAAAATTGCACAACCCCCCCATTGCACAGCCCCCTAACATTGCACCCCCCTTCACCTTGCACCGCAGGACCCCCCCAACATTGCAAACCTCCCCCTCGCACGGCCCCCCCCAGCATTGCACACACAACCCAGCATTGCAGCCCCCCCTCACCCCCTTTATAGCCCCCCCCCCCCCGACCTGCCGGCAGCTCGGCGGAGCCGGTAGCTGACTCCGGCCCGTTCCCCTCTCGCCGCCGCCTTTGATCTCCCCCGCACCGTTCCCGGCCCTCGGGGTCCAGCCCGGGGGGGCGGGGGGGGGGGAAGGGGAGCCTAGAAACCGCTCCCGGTCCCGTCTCTCTCCCCCCCCCCCCGTTCATCGTCGGGGGCCGCCTTGAAACCGCGCGCGGGGCCCGTCATCGCTGTTCGCGGGGGCCAGCCAATCAGCGCCTTGTTTACACTGCGTGATTGACAGCGGGCTGGCGGGCGGCCAGCCAATCAGCACACGGGGGAGGGGCGGGGGGGCGTTGCGTTGCAGCGGGGGTTGCATTGCACCTTCGGCGCAATGCAACCCCCGCTGCAACGCAACGCCCTCCCTCCCCCCCCGCCCCGCTCAGCGCTGCAGGGCGCATGCGCGCTCCTCCCTCCTCCCTTCCCCTCCCCATTCATCCGCCGGGCTTGAATTAGGCGCCGCCGCTCCGCGTCGCGACCCTCGCCGCCCTCTGATTGGCTAGGCGGGCTTTGGCGGGGCGCGCCAGCCCGAGCGGTGAGGGGGCGCGGGCGCGCGCGCGCGCGAGCGCGCGGAGGGGAGAGAGGGGAGAGGAGAGGAGAGGGGAGGGGATTAAGCCGGCGGGGCGCGAGCGCCGCGCGGCGGCCAATCACGGGGCGCGCGCGCGGGGCACGCGCTTATTAGCATGCGGGGCGCGTCGCCCGGCGGAGTGCGCGGCGTGAGCGGGGAGGCGCGGCGGGGTCCCCCCCCCCCACCCCCCCCCTTTTTCCACCCCCCCCACCCAACTCCCCCCCCCCCACCGCCTCCCCCCCCTCCCCCCCCAACCCCCCCCCCCCCCCGGTTCCCTTTGCTGCAGGAGCAGCCGGTGCATGGGCAGTGCACGGGCACCGGCAGGAGCACGCTGCGCACCCCGCCAGGGCCGCCCCGCGCCGGCGGGACCGCACTCGCCCCGCGCGCGGAACGCCCCTCCGGTAAGTAACTGCGATTGTACGGGTGATTCTTGTTGTTGTTGTTGTTGTTGTTGTTTGGGGTTTATTTTAATTTTTGGCGCTTTGGTATGTATCTATATATTTTTTTTTCGGTCGCCTTAATTTTTATTTTTTTTTGCATTCGGGTTTTTTTGCATTAAAATATTTTTGTGCGTATTTCTTCGCATATTTCTTTTTTTTGGGGGGGCGTTAAGATATTTTTTTTGCGTTCATTTTTTTTTTTCCCCGGTGTTAATTTTTTTTTCGTGCATTAATTTTTTTACATTAAAATATTTTCGGCGTTAAAAATCTTCGCCTTTAAAAATCCCCGCCTCAGAATTTTGCGCATTAAAACATTTTTGCATTGAATCTCTTTTTTTTTTTTTGTTAAATTTTGCATTAAATTTTTTTTTGCATTAAATGTTTTCGCCTTAAATTATTTCCCATCAAAATTTTGCGCGTTACGTTGTTTTGGTTTTTTTTTTTTTGTAACCTTTAAAAAAATTGCCTTTTTTTATATCGCTTTTCTTCCGTTTTCTTTAAAAAAAAAGACACCTTTTTTTCTTTTAATTATTATTATTATTTCCCCCCCCCCCCCGCTGCGCGTGTATTTCTTTTTCCCGGGGCTCCGCTCCGCCGCCCCCCAGCACAATACGGCCGCGCTCGCTCCGCCGCCCGCCGCGGCCCCGGGGCCGTGCAGTCCCGGCCCGGGGGGGGGGGGTCCGGGGGCCCCCGGTCGCGCTCGCTGCTCCGCGCCCCTTTGTTCGCCGCAGCCCGGCCCGGCCCCGGCAGCCTCGGTCTCTTCCCCACCGGATCGGGCCCGCCGGCCCCGGCGCTGCCGAGAACAATGCCCCGGCGGGCCCGGCGCACCGGGCGGCCTGCGCGCCGCTTTGGGCGGGCTCCGGCGGGCGGGAACCGGCACCGGGGCCGTGCACCGGGGAGCGCGGACCCGAGCAGCGGGGAAATACCGGGGAGCGACCCGGGGCGGAGGAAACCGGGGAGGGGAAGGCGCCGGGGAGAAGGAGGGTCCGTGCGGCGGGGAAGGAGCGGGGGAACCGGGGCCGTGCAACCCCGGGGGAGAAGGGAAACCGGGGAGAGGAAGGCGCCGTGCTGCACCGGGGAGACGACGGGAAACGGGGCCCGTGCGCCGGGGAGGCCGGGGCCGGGGAGGGCGCCGTGCACCGGGGAAACCGAGGGCCCGTGCACCGGGGAAGCCGAGGGCAACCGGGGTCCGAGCACCGGGGAAATACGGTCGGTGCGCTGGGGGGGGGAAACGGGGCCCGAGCAGCGGGGGGAAAATAAAAGAGCCGAGCACCGGGGAACCGGGGCCCGAGCACCGGGGAAAGGACAAGGGCCCCGAGCAGCGGGGAGAATACCGAGCGTTGCAGCGGGGCACCGGGGCCCGGGCGCGGGGGAGCGGGGCCGTGCCCCGGGGAGAGCCGGGGCGGGGCGGGCGGGGAGGCCGGGGCCGTGCTCCGGGAGCACCAGGAAAACAGAGGGGGGAGCGTGCGCTGGGGGTACTGGGGAAACTGGGGCTCGTGCACGGGGGGGTTACTGGGGAAATTGGGGACTGCGAACCGGGGGTACTGGGGAAATGGGGGGGGGGGTGTGCTCCAGGGATGGGGGGGAAAATCGGGGACCGTGCGCGAGCGGTGCCGGGGAAATCGGGAGCCTGTGCATAGGGGATACTGGAGAAAAAGGGGTTGTGTACTGGGGAAACTGGGGACCTGTGCACTGGGGGAGCGGGGGGGCCGTGCACCGGGGGGGGCTGGGGCTGGGGGGGGGGGGGGGCTGTAACCCCCTGGCCTGGCCACGCTCTCACGCTCTCCTTTCTCTCCCTTGCACCAGGAGCGGAGGATGAGCCGGGAGCCCCGGCACGGAGCGCGGCACGCCGCTACTGAACCCGGCCCGCCGCGGCGCTGAGGATCGCCGGCCGCGCCGAGGAGCCGTGTCGGCGTCCCGCCGTGCCCCCCGCGGGCAGCGTGCGGGCGGGTGGGTGCCCCCGGCATGGACGGCCGTGACTTCGCGCCCCCGCCGCGGCTGCTGTCGGAGCGGGGAAGCCTGGGCCACCGGCACGGCGCGGGGCGTGTGGCGGGTTCGGCGCACGGTGCCGTGCAGCCCCCCGGACACTTCCAGCCCACCAAGTACTTCCCCGCGCCTATCTCCATGGCCACGCACACAGGTCAGAGGGGCCGGGGCGGCCGCGGCGCGGGGGGCCGGGAGGGGCGCGGGGGCCTGGCCCGGCACCGGGGGCTCGGCCTCCCCTTTGTGCCGATCCCGCTGTCACCGCACCCGGTGGTTTTGGGGGTTGGGGCTCACGCACACGGGGTGGGGGGGGGGGCATTGCCCTGCCTGCCCGCTCTGCCGGTGCAGGAGGAGTGTGACCCCCGGGCCGGCGCGGCGAGATGCCGGTGCGTGAACAAGGAAGCGCTTTCTGGGCGAACAAGGAGGCCGTTATGCGCGGGGCCGGCGCGGCGGTGCCGTGGTGCGGCGGCGGGGAAAGGTCAGCAAACCCCGGCTCTATATAAAGCGCCGAAGTGTCAGGGTGAGAAGGGGTTTGCAGCGCGTGCGTTCGCCTCTGCAGCTGGTGTCCTGCTGGAGACGGACAAAGCGCGGCGCACGGCCGAGCACGGCACGGCTAACCGTGCCGGCACCGGGACAGAGCTCGCCGGATCCGGCCACTGCGCCGGCATCCACAGCGTGCGCTGCCCGCTCGGCTTTTGTCTGCGGTGGCGTGTGCGGAGGGCGCTTGGCTGCGGCCCTGCAGGGTTAAAGCGGGGTGCAGGGTGCCTAAAGTGGGGTGCACGGCGCCGGAGGGGGGGGGGAGCTTCGAGGGCGCAGGCACCGGGGAGCCGGTCTGCTGCTGCCGAGCTCCGGGACGGAGCCGAAGCGGGAGCAAGGCCGGATCCGGTATGCAGCGTGCCGGCTCGGCTCGGCACGGCGCTGCCCGGGGCCCTCTGCTTCCCGCCGGCGCAGGCGGTTTTCTCGCCGCGGCACGGCGGCAGCGCCGGTTATTGTCGCCGCCTTGATGAGCTGTGAATACTAATAAAATTATATCTGCTTTAATGGGATTACAATTAGTGCGTGGATTAGGGCGGGGGGCACGGCCGGGCCGGCGCGGGGGGGGTGATGGCGGGGGCCCGCGGCTCCTGGAAGGAGGCGGAAAGCGGGGGGCTCCGGGGGGTGCCGGGGAGGCGGCACCGGATCAGGCCCACAGCCGGGGCGGTTTTGCTTTGTGCCGGCAGCCCCCACGTTGCGGCCGGGCCCCCCGCCGGGCTGGGGGGGGCTGCCCTGGCCTCCCCCGGCTTTGGGGTGCGGGGGGCCTGGATGGGGGCTTGGTGCCCGTCCCCAGGGTGGGGGACCGGGGTGGGGGCTTGGCCCCTCTCAGCTCGCAGTGGCCAGTGGGGATCCCCGGGGGCCAGCGGCACTGGGGTGCTGCTGGCTTCCCTGTGGCTTCTCGGCGTGGCAGCGTCCCCGCGGCAGTGGCGGCCGGACCCTTGCACCCGCCGGGGCCTGGGCGACACATGGGAGCCCGAATGCAACGGAGGTTGTTAAAATAACATGGATCAGGCTAAAAATACCCCGGCAAAAACTTGCCTTAAAAAAAAAAAAAAAAAAAAAAAAAAAGAGAGAAGCCAAACCCAACAACAGAAAGAGCTAAAAATATTCCCGGCTTTGGCAGGGCCGGCGCAGCCGGAGCCGATCCCGGCGAGCCACGGTCGGCGGCTCCCGCGCGTACGGGAATGTTGCTGGAGCGAATAAAAATGATAATTTAGTGCCCAGCGCGGTGCCGGGGCCGGCGGGAGGGGGATCCCCAGGCCTGGCACCCCGGCGTCCCCGCGGCGCGGCCGTGCCATGGGGCTGGGAGCCGTGGCAGCGCGCGGAGCGGTAATTAACGCCGATGATTGATAATTACCCCACCCAGCAAATAAAGCCAGCCCGCGGTTTGCCGGGCGGCCGTGGCGGTGGCGGGGCCGGCGCGGCACGCGGCAGCCCTGGGGCACCGCACTGGCCGGGGGGGGGGGGCTCCGGCCACGCTCCCCCAAATGGCTCCCGGCGGCGGGCCGGACTACACCTCCCAGGAGCCTTTGCCGAGCGCCGGGGGCCGGAGGCCGCCCTGGGAAGGGGAGATAAAAACTGTTTAGCTTGATTTTATTAAAGCCATAATTCAGGGCTGCGCAGTTATTGCAAACAAATGCTTCGGTTTGCGTCTGGTTTTGGCACTGGGACCATGCAAATGATGGCACGAGACGGCGCTGGGGGCCGGAGCGTGGGGAGCTGTGGCCTTGCCCAGTGCTGGGGGGTTGGGGGGGGGGACAGGGACCCCCGGAGCTGCCGGGAGCCCAGGCCAGGGTGCAGCCCCTGCTCCCCGATCGCGGCGCTGCCGGGGGCACAGCCTGGCTGGGGGCCACGGTCCCACCGCCCCGGCATGCCCGCACCGACCCCTGTGCTGAGCGGGGCCGGGGGTCCCAACGTCCCTGCCATGGGCAGGAGGGTGGGAAACTTTGGCAGAGGCTCGGCCGAGCCCGTGCTTTATGCCGGCGCCTCAATTTTTGCCCTTCTGACATTTTTATGGACTAATACATGGTTGAGATCGCATCGGGCTGTTTGTCACCGCGGCGGAGGCCTCGGTGCATTGCAACCTATAACAGCGCCGGGGGGGGCTTGCACAAGCGCTGGGCTTTGCCGGGAGCACCGCTGCCGTGGCGGTGCCGGTGTGCAGCTTGATCCCAGCGGTGCTGCTTTGCAAACCGGTGCCGGTTTGCATCCTGGTGCCGGTTTGCATCCTGGCCGTGGCAGTTTGTAGCCCAGTGCTGGTTTGCATCCTGGTGCGGGCGTGCAGCCTGGCCGCGGCGGTGCCGGTTTGCAGCCAGGTGCGGGTGTGCAGCCCAGCCGTGGTGGTGCGAGCGTGCATCCCGGTGCGGGTGTGCATGCCGGTGGCGGTGGACGGGGCGGTGAGCCGGCAGCGTGGCGCTGGCGGCTGGCTGGGCTCCCGCAGCTGTCCCCCTCCCTGGATTAAGTTGCAGGCCGGGCTCGAGCCGGGTGCTGCGCGGTTCCCCGGCGCGGCTGGGGAGCAGGGGGGGTGCTGCCGGGGGGCAGGTGGGGACGGTGGCTCCCGGCCGGGGTGGTGATACAGGGCTGGGTGCCAGCGCTGTAGCCGCTCCACATTGCAGCTTCCTCATTAATGACTAAAGACGGGGTCTGACGAGGGGCTGGGAGGCCGCGGCACAGCACCGGCATGGCTCCGGCACGGCCGTGGCGTGGGGGCTCCCCGCCTTGGCGCTGCGTGCCAGCCCGGCTGTGCCGCCGCATGCGCTGCATTTTAAAAAGTAGGTGTCAAAGTTAAAACAGATTTTGAGATTAACTCATCTGCTCCTTGTTAGCCACACTTGTGCCGGGGTGGCCGGGGACACACACACACACACACGCGCGCGCGTGTCCGGTGGGAAGAGCGGGATGCGGAGAACCCCAGATCCCGTGGAATTACCCTGGAGTGGTTTCATCTGTTCGTTAGCGATTAGCTAGATCCGTGCGGAGATGCCGCTGCGTGCCGGGGCACGGGGGGGACGGGCAGCCCGAGCAGCCGCGCGGCACGATCCGGGCAGCTGCCGTGAGCCCTTGTCACCGCCGGTAAATGCGGTGATTGCCCCAAACTGGAGGGGGAGTGCGGGAGGGGTGCGGGGGGGGGGGGTCTCAGCACCCCGGGCTGTGGGCACCCAGCCTTTGCCTCCTGTCCCTGCACCCCTGGGGCTGCCTGGTCGGGGGGGTGTGCGGTGCTGGCGGGGCTGGGGGCAGTGCTGCCGGCAGTGCCACCACGGGGTTCTGTGGGCCAAGCACTGCGTGCATGGCTGATCCCTGAGGAGGGACTGGGGGCGCGGGCAGGCTCTACAGAGCATTTGGGTGCCCCTCTGGGCACACTCGGCTCCTCGGGACCCCCTGGCCCGCAGCGTCCCCCTCCCCCCCCGCAGCCGGTTCCTCTCCTGGCGCTGATGGCAGCGATACGCGACAGCCGAGCGGGGAATTACGGCGGAAAATAAAAATAGCAGGATTTGGCGATTCGGTGACTCTGCAGAGATTCACACGGGCTGTGTGCTCCCCCCCCCCCCCCCCCTGGTAAATAAACACTCACCCAATAATCTCATTCTTGGAGTTCTTCTTTATCCGCTCCGTAAAACGAAACAGATGGGCACAGCGCGGCCCTGCCTGCCGCCCTGCCTGCCGCCCTGCCTGCCGCCCTGCCTGCCGCCCTGCCTGCCCCGCAGCATCACCCCGGGGCAGGATCTGACCCCACTGGGTGCTGGGGTCCCCCAGCCCTGGGGGGAGGGAGGGGATGAGTCCTTGCAGCCCCTCGGGGTTGCTCACTTCTGCTCCGTGCACAGGCAGCACAGGACCCCGTGGATGCAATGCTTTGCAGGGGGTTGTATGTGATATGGGGTCACCATGGGCCCCAAGTTTCGGAGGGTTCCCCGGGGGGTCCGTGTGCTTGGCCTCCGTGGGACACCAGGCCCGCGTGGGGCTGTGTGGGGTGGGACGCCGGGACCCCCTGGGCCCTCCCTGACTTCACTGTGGTCCCAGCCCGTGCCGGGCCTGCGGCTGCTCCCAAAATGGCCTCTGGGCCTTGCGAGCCGCGTGCGTCTGGTGTGCAAGTCGTGCATCGGGTGTGCGAGTCGTGTGTGCCGGCCGTGCAGGCAGCATGCACCGAGCAGCACGCACCAGCCGCGTGAGCAGCGTGCGCCAGTCGTGCAAGGAGCGTGCACCAAGCCGCGCGCGCCGGCGACGTGCACCATCCTGGCGAGCCCCGTGCAAGCCGCGTGCATCAGCCACGCGAGCCCCGTGCAAGCAGCGTGCGCCGAGCGGTGTGTGCACACGCAGCCCCGGCGAGCGTGCAAGCGTGCGGCAGCGCGCAGCCTCGCGGCAGCTCCAGCCTCCCCTTCCCTCCGTCGAAAGCCGACAGCTTGCGAGTGGCACTTAGCACGGAGCGACTGCCGTGTGATTACCCATCGGATAACGTTTTAATTGTACTTCTGGCACTCTGTCAAGCTAATTTGAACTGCATTTCAATATTACAGCATTTATTTAGTGCCATAACAATATGGATTAATCTTAAATTATAACACCGAGGAAATTATATTACACTTATTT